>NC_138315.1:35707500-36007500 GCF_965601325.2 Salmo salar | reverse complement strand
CTGCTCTGAGTCTCTGCCTCGCTGACATGAAAGCTCTCATTAGCACCGGAGCTCAGAACCAATGTCACACTGAAGACTTGTACTGCAGCAAAAAGTCTCTGCTTGTGTTAGTGTCAGTGTGTATGTGTGTGTGTGTGTGTATGCATTTGTGTTTGTGTGCCTTTTTTATTGCTGTATTTATTTTCTCTTTGTATCTGTCACTAACTAATATACATAAAATCATTACACGGAACCTCATTGGTTTGATTCCTGGCATCCAGTATGCCTACCAAGGACTTTTTAATAAATAAGATTTAAATGTAATGAATCCGCTGAGCGATAATATGACATATCATATCCTTTCATTACGTGTAATTAATGCAAAGGCGTATTCCACAATTTTAAATGATTTAATGAAGAAAATGAATTATATCCTTCATCTTTTCGTCAAATGTTTCATTACCGGGGGTTTGCTCTTTCTCACTCACTCTTAACTAACTGTTTGAGGCTGGAAGAGATAGTGAGTGAGGGAGCGAGGAGGCAGGGAGAACAAAAAGAGATGGAGGTAGCGTGAGGGGGAAGGAGGGAGGGAGAGTTGGGTTACTATAGTAACAGGAAACAGGCACTGGATTGGAGAGAGAGAAAGAGCGAAGGAGAGAGCAAGTGGTCAGTGAGTCTGCTGTATAGAGCGTAGCATGGAATTGATGTGGAAGTATCTATCTTGGTATTCCTTCTTTTACCTTACAAACCATGTTAGTCTTCAGATCATATCCCTACCAAATCATTTTTGATTTTTGTCTTGTCCTGACCAGCTTGTCCTGACCAGCTCCCTGTCTTTGCCAAAGCCTGTTAGCTTTTTGTCCTATCCTTACCAATCCTTACTAGCTCATTGTCCTTTCCTTACCAAACCAGCTTATGACCAGTGTTGTATCATTACAGAAGCATATAGATCCCTGCATTTCCATGTGGTCACTTTGCTACTTTCACATTGAACAGCTAGCTCCATTTTGAAGTAGAGTTTTTGCTGCTAAAACCATTAAGCTCAGGTACACGTGGGTAGTGCCAAGTGTTTCTGCTAGCACACTAAGGTACAACTGGATGTAGAGTTGTTGTGCTAACACAAAAAGCAAAATATACACATGGCTGTAGTTTGCTGCTAGAATAAAAAGCACAGCTACATTTGGGTATAGAGTGTTTGCTGCTAGTATGCACAGGTACATTATGGCTGTAGAGGGTTTGTGTTGTGAATGGAATGTCTGTATCCAGGCCTCCACTGTTTGAGTTCACACCTCTCAGTCCCAACACCTTATTAGCATCTAGCTTCGATGCTTACACACTTCTGCACTACTCTACTGTTTAACATGGGACTGGGCTACAGCTAGGCTAGCGTGCTAACACACCACTGAACTACTCTACTGTTTAACATGGGAATGGACTACAGTTTAGCCTAGGATGCTAACACACAGCCACACTACTCTACTGTTTAACATGGGAATGGACTACAGTTTAGCCTAGGATGCTAACACACAGCCGCACTACTCTACTGTTTAACATGGGAATGGACTACAGTTTAGCCTAGGATGCTAACACACAGCCACACTATTCTACTGTTTAACATGGGACTGGGCTACAGCTAGGCTAGCATGCTAACACACCACTGAACTACTCTACTGTTTAACATGGGAATGGACTACAGTTTAGCCTAGGATGCTAACACACAGTCACACTACTCTACTGTTTAACATGGGAATGGACTACAGTTTAGCCTAGGATGCTAACACACAGCCGCACTACTCTACTGTTTAACATGGGAATGGACTACACTTTAGCCTAGGATGCTAATACACAGCCACACTACTCTACTGTTTAACATGGGAATGGACTACAGTTTAGCCTAGGATGCTAACACACAGCCACACTATTCTACTGTTTAACATGGGAATGGACTACAGTTTAGCCTAGGATGCTAACACACAGCCACAATATTCTACTGTTTAACATGGGAATGGACTACAGTTTAGCCTAGGATGCTAACACACAGTCACACTACTGTACTGTTTAACATGGGAATGGACTACAGTTTAGCCTAGGATGCTAACACACAGCCACACTACTCTACTGTTTAACATGGGAATGGACTACAGTTTAGCCTAGGATGCTAACACACAACCACACTATTCTACTGTTTAACATGGGAATGGACTACAGTTTAGCCTAGGATGCTAACACACAGCCACACTACTCTACTGTTTAACATGGGCATGGACTACCATTTAGCCTAGGATGCTAACACACAGCCACACTATTCTACTGTTTAACATGGGAATGGACTACACTTTAGCCTAGGATGCTAACACACAGCCACACTACTCTACTGTTTAACATGGGAATGGACTACAGTTTAGCCTAGGATGCTAACACACAGCCACACTACTCTACTGTTTAACATGGGAATGGACTACAGTTTAGCCTAGGATGCTAACACACAGCCGACACTACTCTACTGTTTAACATGGGAATGGACTACAGTTTAGCCTAGGATGCTAACACACAGCCACACTATTCTACTGTTTAACATGGGAATGGACTACACTTTAGCCTAGGATGCTAACACACAGCCACACTACTCTACTGTTTAATATGGGAATGGACACAGTTTAGCCTAGGATGCTAACACACAGCCACACTACTCTACTGTTTAACATGGGAATGGACTACAGTTTAGCCTAGGATGCTAACACACAGCCACACTATTCTACTGTTTAACATGGGAATGGACTACAGTTTAGCCTAGGATGCTAACACACAGCCACACTACTCTACTGTTTAACATGGGAAGACTTCAGTTAGTGGCAGTTGGTGTATATCTATGTTTTTGTTTTTCTCGAAAGAGAAAGAGAGGCAGGAAGGTAGAGAGAGTGTAAGGGAGGAAGAACAGCAAGATAAAAAGTAGTTGTGTCTGTGTGATAGAGAGAGAGAGAGGGAGGGAGGGAGATGGACAGAAAGGTAGAGAAAGTGACGTTACAGAACAGATCCAACAGGCTTGTCTCTAGTGTCCTTGGTGATTCTGATCTGTTTTTCCGCAACAGGAAAACAGAGAGAAGAGGAGAAACAGAGAGGGTCAGTAGCTGGGGCTCTGACTGGAGTTCACGGACTATACATTTGGGATTGGGACTTGTGTAAAAGAGGTAGAGGCTTACGCTGGCACCCAGGGATCTGGTGAGGAGAGACCCATGGACCATTGGCTCTGACTGATCCTGGAACAGATTGCATTGTGCTGACATTTTGAGTTCACTTTCTCTCCAGGGCCCAGAGCTGAGAGACCAGGACTGAGGGACCAGGACTGAGAGGATAGCTGACATACACATGCATGCATATATGCCAAACACACAGTCTCTCTCTCTCTCTCTCTCTCTCTCTCTCTCTCTCGCTCTCTCTCTCTCTCTCTCTCTCTCTCTCTCTCTCTCTCTCTCTCTCGCTTTCTCTCTCTCTCTCTCTCTCTCTGTCTCTCTCTCTCTCTCTCACTCTCTCTCTCTCTTTCTCTCAGAGACAGACACAATAGAAGGCGTATTGTGTTCTTGGCTGTTTTCCACCTGGTTGCTCTCTTTCTCGTAGCTGTGTTTATTAGCCCAGCTCTACTTTAGCTAAATAGTCATTGCTACTGAAACATGGCCAGCATAATGGTATGAAATAATTGTATTGTCCTCTGGTAACACAAAATGAGCAAGCGCTCGCTCAGTCATAGTCAGATTGATGATCAAATCTCTCCCTGTCTTTTTTAGGGAGAAACCAGGAGATATAGTGTTTTACAGTAATGATGAAGGTATGTTTATGATTTGATTTATTTTATTATTATGGTGTCATGCATCTTCAGGATGCCCATATGGGATTATAAAACACTGTATTTGCTGTAACAAAATAAAAGAATAATGTCTACACAAAACATTAGGAACACCTGCTCTATCCATGACACAGACTGACCAGGTGAATCCAGGTGAAAGCTATGATCCCTTATTGATGTCACTTGTTAAATCCACTTCTATCAGTGTAAATGAAGGGGAGGAGACTAGTTAAAGAAGGATTTTAATGCCTTGAGACAATTGAGACATGGATTATGTATGTGTGCCATTCAGAGGGTGAATGGACAAGACAAAACATTTAAGTGCCTTTGAACAGTATATGCTAGTAGGTGCCAAGCGCACTGGTTTGTGTCAAGAGCTGCACTGCTGCTGGGTTTTTCACGCTCAACAGTTTCCCGTGTGTATCAAGAATGGTCCACCACCCGCTTAATCTCTAATCCAGAATAGTTCCTGTTTTCTTTGCAACATTTTATCAACCAGTGTAGCTCTCAAGTCATCACATAAAGTACTATCAAATAAAAAGTTAATTCTCGACCTTCGCTAAATAACAGACAGAACATCGTAACTCTTATTTATCTATGGCATTGAACCTACTGACTTCAATTGTCAGTGTCAGTATCCCGCTTCTCAATTGGCCACTTTCTTTTCTTTAAGTGAGAGGTGACATCCTCCACTGATTTTTTTATTTGACCTTTATTTAAATAGGCAATCAGTTAAGAACAAATTCTTATTTTCAATGACGGCCTAGGGTTAACTACCTTGTTCAGGGGCAGAACGACAGACTTTTACCTTGTCAGCTCACGGATTTCGGTTACTAGTCCAACACTCTAACCACTAGGTTACCCTGCCGCCCCATAGATCACATTTACACTGTACATTACAGCCAGACTACAAGAATGTAAACCTACATATGTTTTGTTGATTTCCAAAAGGCCTTTGCTTGGGTAAATAGAGATCTTCTTGCTTTAAAACGTATAAATGCTGGGGTGGATGCAATTAAATCTCGATGTAGAGGTCCCGTCTCCTGTATACAGATAAATGAGTTGAAGACTGGATGGTTTCTGTTTGGAGTCAAACAAGGAAATGTGTTTTCCCCAACTTTGTTTGCCCTTTTGGTGAATGACTTGGCCCAGCAAATCAAGCATGCTAATCTAGGAGTTAAAGTAGATGACACGACTTTGGGGATACAATTGTACGCAGATGATATTGTCATCCTTGCAGAGAGTGAGTTTCATTTGCAATGTACAGTACCAGTCAAAAGTTTGGACACACCTACTCATTCAAGGGTTTTTCTTTATTTTTACTGTTTTCTACATTTTAGAACAATAGTGAAGACATCAAAATTATGAAATAACACATATGGGATCATGTAGTAACCAAAAAATGTTAAACAAATCAAAATATATTTTATATACTTCTTCAAAGTAGATACCCTTTGCCTTGATGACAGATTTGCACACTCTTGGCATTCCCTCAACCAGCTTCATGAGGTAGTCACCTGGAATGCATTTCAATTAACAGATGTGCCTTGTTAAAAGTTAATTTGTGGAATTTCTTTCCATCTTAATGTGTTTGAGCCAATCAGTTATGTTGTGACAAGGTAGGGGTGGTATACAGAAGTTAATCCTATCTGGTAAAAGACCAAGTCCATATTATGGCAAGAACAGCTAAATAAGCAAAAAGAAACGACAGTTCATCATTAGTTTAAGACATGAAGGACAGTCAATGCGGAAAATGTCAAGAACTTTGAAAGTCTCTTCAAGTGCAGTCGCAAAAACCATCAAGCGCTACGATGAAACTGGCTCTCATGAGGACCGCCACAGGAAAGGAAGACCCAGAGTTACCTCTGCTGCAGAGGATAAATTAATTAGAGTTATCAGCCTCAGAAATTGCAGCCTAAATAAATGCTTCACAGAATTCGAGTAACAGACACATCTCAACATCAACTTTTCAAAGGAGACTGCGTGAATCAGGGCTTCATGGTCAAAGAAACCACTATAAAAAGACACTAATGAGAAGTAAAGACTTGCTTGAGCCATAAAACACAAGCAATGGACATTAGACAGGTGGAAATCTGTCTTTGGTCTGATGAGTACAAATTAGAGATTTTTGGTTCCAACCACTGTGTCTTTGTGAGACGCAGAGTAGGTGAACGAGTGATCTCTGCATGTGTGGTTCCCACCGTGAAGCATGGAGGAGGAGTTGTGATGGTGTAGTGGTGCTTTGCTGGTGACACAGTCAGTTTATTTATTAAAATTCAAGACACACTTAACCAGTATGGCTACCACAGCATCTGCAATGATTCGCCATCCCATCTGGTTTGCGATTAGTGGCACTGTCATTTGTTTTTCAACAGGACAATGACCCAACACCTCCAGGCTGTGTAAGGGCTATTTGACCAAGAAGGAGAGTGATGGAGTGCTGCATCAGATCACCTGGCCTCCACAATCACCCGACCTCAACCTAATTGAGATGGTTTGGGATGAGTTGGACCGCAGAGTGAAGGAAAAGCAGCCAACAAGTGGCCAAATCATTCCTCATGAGGCAGGTTGAGAGAATGCCAAGGTTGTGCAAAGCTGTGTACCAAATGGAGATGAACCAAGATAAAACCCAGATAATGCACTTCAGAAAAAAGGATACAGTAAGAAGTATTAATTAATTATTTTGTGCAGCAATGCCCCTAAACTAGCTCTATAAATACCTTGGTTTCCCTTTTGATGAATGTATGACTTTTGAAGAGGGTATAAAGTCTTTATGAGATTCTGCAGGTAGAGCGTTGGGGTCTCTTGCAGTGCATAACATTTGGTGAGCAGTTGACTCAACTAGAGAGAAAGGAAATAGTTGAACACTTTTGAACAAATTAATTTCTTCCAAAAGTAAGGAAAAGCAAGAGAGAGAGAGAGAGAGAGAGACTAAGATTTCGTAGATTTCATAGTATATATATTTTTTCACCTTCACTTTCACTTTCTTAGCTAGCATCGAATGCAGCTAGCTAGTTTAGCCTACTAAAACACCCGGCTCAGACAGAGAGGGATGCTATGTTAGCTAGCTGACTATGGCTATCCAACACTGGAACTCTTACAATTCAAGGTAAGCTATTGGTTTTATTAATTTATTGCCGGCGGGGCCCGTCGGTGTAACTGCTAAAATGCTTGCTGCTGACTGTACTGTACATTATACTGCATGATTGTAGGTGGTTTATTAAGGTAGAGCTATGGCATAGGCCGGCGCACAATTGGCCCAGCATCGTCCGGGTTTGGCCGGGGTAGGCTGTCATTGTAAATAAGAATTTGTTCTTCTTTTTTTTTCTTCAATTACGCGTTAGTTCTAGTAGCTATGATGACTATGACGTGACAACGATGTAGGCTGTGTGTAGCGGTTAGCGGTCATGATATGAAGGTTTGGCTTGGAAATGTTTTTCCGTCTGGTCACAGACAGCTGGTGTGTTGTGCATTGAAGTCAACATGCAAAGGGAAAAGGTGAGAGGAGGAGCTGTTTGTATGTGGCTGATATGAAAGTTAACTGTGTTTGCGTGTGATCAGCGATGTATTCATTGCACCGTTTCTGTTGAAAAACGTTTCTTAAGCGGTTTAATGGTAGTTCTGTACCCAGTTGAAGGGATGATACCATTTTCAAAACACATTTGGAAAAGCCAGAATAGAGTCTGCAGTAACATAGCAGACTTTAGGACCTCATTTGGAAGCTCCTCTATTCCTGTTTGTTTTCTTGTTTTTGCTTTCTTAACAGCCTTCCTAACTTCCTCCATAGTCAAAGTATAATTTAAGAAGTCATCATCAAACACAGTAAGTACTGCCTATTGCATGATATTGAACACAGCGATGACCAATGGGGTATCAAATCCAGGTGAGCTGCACACCTTAGCCCACTGAGCTAAAGCCTTGATATTAGCTCCTAGTTCAAACACGAGTGTGCAGGGATAAGGCAAGCTTACAGTAGGTTATTGAATAAACTCCACTATAAGCACATATCTCCCTTGGTGCTTGTGATCAGGACGCATGGAGTTGTTACTCTATTTGTGTGCCTGGCCTCAGGGGTATGGGGTTTACTGCAGAATCTTCTTCTGTCTTCACTCTCTGGGTGGAGTCCTCTTTGACATCCATAAAGTACTAATGAATTATGCAAACATCATAAAATACTTCAGTTACTATGGCAATAAATGATAGTGTGAGAGTGTTTTCTTGATTGGGTAACTGGAAGTGGTGCTGAGGGTGTGTGAGAGAGAAAGTGTGTGTGTGCGTGTGCATGCGTGTGCATGCGTGTGTATGCGTGTGTGTGTGTGTGTGTGTGTATGTGTGTGTGTGTGGTAATGAGTAAGGATATGACAGAAGGACTTTATGGTGCAGCCAAGGGCACTGTGAGAGCTCAGCCTGAGCATTTCAATGCAGTCTCACTGAGAACTCTCTCTTTCTCTTCCTCCCTCCATCTATCGCTCTCCTTCCTTCCCTTCCCCTCTCTCTCTCTTTCTCTCTCTCTCTCTTTCTCTGCCTCTCTCTTCCTCTTTCAACCCAGTATGTCTTCCCCTCCCAGTGTTATCTTAATGCTAATTTCACTTATGAAGTTCTCAACATCTATACAGACTAAATGTATCTCTCTCTCTTTATCTTTCCTCCTCTCTCTCTCTCTCTCTCTCTCTCTCTCTCTCTCTCTCTCTCCTCTCTCTCTCTCTCTCTCTATCTGCTCTCTCTCTCTCTCACACACTCTTTCCTCCTCCTCCTCCTCTCTCTCTCTGTCTCTCTCTCTCTGTCTCTCTCTTTCTTCTCTCTATCTCTGGTATATTCTACTTACATATTGGCAGCTATGTTAACTAGTGTATTCCTCTCAGTGTGCAGTCTACTGCTGGGCAACAGTTTGAGAGGAGCAGGGACGTCACCTTGGAAATGTCCACTGAGATGACAGACAGCTCTCGTGAGCTCTGTATGTTTCTCGAGTACATTACTGTATGTGTGTGTGTGTGTGTGAGTATATATCTCCGATTTATGGAGGATAGTAAAGCCTGTGAGTTAGTCCAATGCGAGGCCAGTGACCCTGGCAGTCAGCTCTCTAACTATCTGAGTGTGTGCAACAACATCTCATGGTCTCACTTCAGGATTCAACGTTTGTCTGGAGGTGGGGGCATTAATTCTGACTAGTTAAGGTAAGGGTTTAGAAAGAATAAATATGCTTAGCACTGGGATTGAACCTGCAATCCTCTGAGCCGGAGCGCGAGCCTACTAGATTGTAATAGATGCTTATGTTGCTCCTAGGGGACGGTATTAAAGGCATCTCCCAACATCCTGGGGACCTGGACAAACGTTGAATACTGACTTCGATCTGGTGTGACCTGGCTGGTGTGTGTGTGTGACATAGCTCCAGGATGGCAAGCAGATGGAATATCATTGGCAGAAATGTAATATCTCTGGAAATAGATGGCCATATGAACACATGAGAACCTGAATCTCTGAATCACATTTACAAAGTGTTTTTTTTTTGTAGCACACACTTTACTATCAATAGTTGGTTTATTTACAGTATTTGAAGTGTTACTTGTTACCATAAATGTAAACCAAATATAAGGTAGAGCAAAACTTGCCTGGCTACCCAGATCTTTGCTCCGGCCAAACATTATGCGACACCCACGGACATAAGTTTATTCTCCGCAATGAGTCTGGATCTGAGTACCTCTCTGACTCTTCACCGAATGCGAACACATTCGGGCCATCTGATTGGTCAAGAATCCATTGGGTTGGGCCAGAGCCAGAACACACGTGGGTAAAGTGGTGGTTTTGATACTCTGATTGGTTAGAGACAATCCAATCGCTGATGACTTTGTTTTGTACAACGCCCTCGTGCCCCTCGTCACCACAAACGACCTCAAGGATGGCAGTCTCAGAATAAAGTATGTAGCGAATGACAGAGCAGCGGAAGTGTGTCAGTTGTCAGGCTAGAGGAAAACCACAATATGGAATATCAGCTCTTTGTGAAGGGTTTGATCTTTGCAGTCTATCTATAATGCCTTTGTAAAAATAACAGGTGCACTTCAGCACAGGTGCAAATGCCTTGATGTAATGGCCTTGACGTTTCTCACTGACTTGTGATCAGGTGGGATGTGAAGCGCAGTACAAAGGGTTTGTGTTTGTGTGTGTGTGTGTGTGTGTGTGTGTGTGTGTGTGTGTGTGTGTGTGTGTGTGTGTGTGTGTGTGTGTGTGTGTGTGTGTGTGTGTGTGTGTGTGTGTGTGTGCGAGTGCAGGTGAGGTGCTGTGTGTCAGATGTGTGTATGTGACCAGGCTGTATATCTAAAAGTGTGTGTGTTGTCACATGTCAGGACGGGCTCTTTGAAGTACCTTGTTATCACATACAGATGAAAGGCTGGGTCTGCTTTCACTAGGTGGTCCTCACTTCCTGACTGACACTGGGGTGAGGGGTCAGGGGTTACAGGTCAGAGATCAGAGTGTTAGTAAAGGAGCCACCTGTGCCACTGACAGACGCTGGCTCAGGTGTCAGGGCTGTTTCATACCAGAATTATGTAGTCTGGTGTGTGTCTGTGTGTTCGTGTGTGTTTGTGTGTGTGTTAACTTATCTTGACCTGTGTTTCCTTTCAGCCAGTCACTCAGTATAACATACTATGGAGAGTCAACGACCAATCAAATTCACCTGAAGAAAACTGAAATCATGCCCAACGGGCCAATGGATGCCGTGCCCGCCCTTAGAAGCCCAGCTTGGCTCCAATGCCGGGGCTCACATTAATTTCCTAAATTCTTCAGCTCATGAAGGAAGAACGTGTCACGTAATTTACAAACATTTCAAGCACACGAAGACTACGAGATTTGGCTCCGACTTAGGTGTCTGTTCATAGGGAGAGAGTACTCATATCCTTAGATGTTGCAAGTTTTGGGTCTTGGTATTGGTTTTGTGTTTGCTAAAAGCTAACTACTTTCTGATGCAATGCTTCCTTACTTGTGTAGGATTTGTGTTGGCTAAAACCAACTACTTTCTGCTCTGCTTGTGTAGCCAGTGCTTCCTTGCTTGAGTAAGATGTCCAGTGGTGAGAGGAAGTTCAAAGAGGTTAAACAGACGAGTTTGAACCTCAGACCGTGCCCTAGGGTCAAATTAAAGACACTCACGAGTGCTGTCCTGTTTGCCTAGGGTGGAAACACACTCGGCTTTGGCATGGACCAGTTTGTGTGATCATTGTCTCCGGCTGGGCTCAACTTCCATTAGATGTTGGGCTGACTTTGCGAGTAAGATTGGGGCTTCTGGCAAAGGGTCTGACGGTGAAGCAACTTAGGGATTGTCGAGCAGCAGCGGTGGTCAGAATCGATTGGGCTGTCATCCCAGCCGAATGACACTCATTCCGGTTTCTCTGGCTGTCTTCAGTGTCCGGATTCCATGGATGATATACTATCCCTGGTTTGGTCTGGAGGGATTTCAGAGAGTGACTTAGATGGATCTGTGTCGTAGGGCGGCAGATCACCTGGCCATGGATTGGTCATATTCTCCCCTGCAGCAGAGTTCCTCCAGGAACTCCTCCACTGCCTAAAGCCTGGATTTGGTGTTTAATGCGCCTTTGATGGAGCTGTGTCGTAGGGAGGCAGATTATCTGGGGGTTTGGCGGAAGATATTTACCTCCTGTCCCTGTAGTGGTGAAGAGTCGCTTACCCCTGTTTAAAGATATATCCGATGAGCTAAAGGCCACCTGGGATTTCCCTCATTCAGCCAGGCTGGTGCTGGCAGGTTATGGCGAGTTAATGAATGTAGAGGGTATGGAGGAGGCAGGGCTTATTTGCACACCGTCGACGGATGGAAAGCTAGTGAGCTGATTCTTCCGCGGCACGGGGGAAGGAGCAGACCTTGCGACCCTAGCTGGAGGCTGAGGGAGGGGGCGTGTTCTTGGGGATCGCTGTGCGTGGGCTACTCGATTTGGTCAACAGCACAAAGGGTGCTAAATATAAATTACCTAGAGCTACGGACTGTTTTGTTAATGCTGAGGCATCTCCTTCCGATGTTGGAGGGCCAGCATGTGTTGGTACGTTCCGACAACAGGACGGCAGTGCCATACATTAATAGGCAGGGGGGGACGAGGTCTCTACCTCCTTATCCTGGCCTGTTATCTTCTCATATGTAGCAATGCGCATTTCCTGTCGCTCAGGGCAACGTATCTTCCCGGATCTCGAAACGTGGGTGCAGATCTACTTTCCTGGGGCGGACCGGGTCATCAGGGATATAGATCTTTACGCATTGTGAGAAAATGTTGTCTGTTCTTCTCAATGAGGGATCTCGGCACTGTTGGGAACGAATGCTTTGGCGTATTAGTGACCTCGGACCCTGCTCGTTGCGTTTCCTTCGGTGGACCTGATTCAGGCCACCGTGGAGAAGGTCTGTCAGGAGGGTCTGTTGTGGATTGTGTTGCCTCCCCGTTCGCCCAGACAATCCTGTTTCCCTGAGATCATCCGCCTGTTTGTGCGGGGACCCTTGAAGGGTTCCGTGTCATCTGGATTTATTGTTCTAGGCACACAGAAGAGTTTGGTGCACAGGACCGCAGATATGGGATCTGTGGCTTTGGCCCCTGAAAGGTTGAATTTGACGGATAGGGGTTTACCCTAAAACGTGATTACAAGACTGTTGTATACATCTAAGTGATGTGCGTTTGAGGGTTGGTGTCATGTTAAAGGAGTTTTTCCTTTTCAGAGCTCTTTGGTGGACATTTAGATGTTCTTGCAAGAGCATTTTGAGCAGTGCCTTTCTTTTTCCACCTTGAAGGTTTATATGGCAGCCATATTAACGTGTCATGTAGGTATTGACAGCTCTACCCCGGGGTCTCATCCTCTGGTGGTGCGGTTCCTGAAAGGTGTGCGTCAGCTCAGACCAGTATCTAAGCTTATGGCATGACCTGGACCTGGGTACTCTGTGTGAGCCTCCGTTTGAACCATTGGAGTCTGTGGAGCTGAAGGTCTTTTCCTACAAGTTGCCGTGCTCATGGCCTTGACATTGGTCAAGCGCATTTTGGATTTCCATGCGCTATTAGTACACCTTTCCTGTTTGGAATTCGTGTTTGGTGACTCCAAAGTGAGGTTGTGTCCAAATGCAGCTTTTTCTCCCAAGATTATACTTATTATATTATATCTTACAGGTCCCTGTCTCACCAGTGAACAACAGGTTGCATGGTCTACAGTGCCCTTAGCCTTTTTCGTATTTTGTTTCATTACAACCTGGAATTTAAATAGATTTTTATTTGGATTTCATGTAATGGACATACACAAAATAGTCCAAATTGGTGAAGTGAAATAAAAAAATGACTTGTTTCAACAACAAAAAATAAAAATTAAAACGGAAAAGGGAAGCCCCTAAATAAGATCCGTTGCAACCAATTACCTTCAGAAGTCACATAATTAGTTAAATAAAGTTCAACTGTGTGCAATCTAAGTGTCACATGATCTGTCACATGATCTCAGTATATATATACCTGTTCTGAAAGGCCCCGGAGTCTGAGCAAGGGGCACCACCAAGCAAGCAGCACAATGAAGACCAAGGAGCTCTCCAAACAGGTCAGGGACAAAGTTGTGAAGAGGTACAGACCAGGGTTGGGTTACAAAAAAAATTCTGAACTTTGAACATCCCATGGAGCACCATTAAATCCATTATAAAACAATGGAAAGAATGTGGCACCACAACAAACCTGCCAAGAGAGGGCCGCCCACCAAAACTCACGGACCAGGCAAGGAGGGCATTAATCAGAGAGGCAACAAAGAGACCAAAGATAACCCTGAATGAGCTGCAAAGCTCCACAGCGGAGATTGGAGTATCTGTCCATAGGACCACTTTAAGCTGTACACTCAACAGAGCTGGGCTTACGGAAGAGTGGCCAGAAAAAAGCCATTGCTTAACTTCCAGTGAAACTGGAAGGCGCGCAATTCAAATAAATAATCATAAAAATTATGGATATTAAACATTTAGGTACATACAAGTGTCTTATATTGGTTGAAAGCTTAAATTCTTGTTAATCGAACTGCAGTGTCTGATTTACAGTAGCTATTACAGCGAAAGCATGCCATGCGATTGTTTGAGGATGGCACCCCACATCATAATATTTTTCCACCGGCACTGGTTTTGTAATGCGTCTGTGTGTAGCTGGTGAGATGAGTCAGGCGCAGGACAGCAGATATGAGTAATGAAAGCAATTTTACTCAATAATATAACAATACACGTTGTGTAAATACAAGGCCACAAATACGGACCGCAATACAATAAACAATTACTCACAAACAAACATGGGGGAACAGAGGGTTAAATAATGAACAAGTAATTGGGGAATTGAAAACAGGTGTGTAAGACAAAGACAAAACAAATGGAAAATGAAAAGTGGATCGGCGATGGCTAGAAGGCCGGTGACGTCGACTGCCAAACACCGCCCGAACAAGGAGAGGGACCGACTTCGCCCGCCTGGCTGGCGGGCGACCCTGGCTGCGCCCGGCTGGCGGGCGACCCTGGCTGCACCCGGCTGGCGGACGTCCCTGGCTGTGCCCGGCTGGCGGGCGACCCTGGCGGCTCCGGCGGCTCCGGGCTGGCAGGCGGCTCCGGGCTGGCGGATGGCCCTGGCGGCTCCGGGCTGGCGGGCGGTCCTGGGAGGAGGCACTACAAGGCTAGTGCGAGGAGCAGGAACAGGACGTACTGGAGAGAGTGCGAGATGCAGGCACCTGAAAAGCATGGGTAGTTGACTCAGGCCTCATCCCTGGTCCAGCCGAACTACCCTTGTGCCCCCCCCAAAAAAATTTTGGGGGGGGCTGCCTCTCGTTCTTCCCGGGTAGGCTCCGATATCTGTCGATCACCTGGCCCCAAGTCCAGTCTCTCCTCCCAATCCACTCCTGATGAGACCAGGTGTCCATCTCCTCCCGAGCACGCTGCTTGATCCAGTTGTGGTGGGTAGTTCTGTAACGATTGTCTGGAAGAGGGGACCAAGATGCAGCGTGGTAAGTGGTCATAATGATTTTTAATGATACACTTCAAAAAAACAAACAGGGAAAACGAAAGCCAACAGTTCTGTCGGTGCAAACCACACAACAGAAACAACTACCCACAAAACCCCAAAGGAAAACAGGCTGCCTAAGTATGATTCCTAATCAGAGACAACGATAGACAGCTTCCTCTGATTAGGAACCCTACTCGGCCCAAAACAAAGAAATACAAAAACATAGAAAAAGTAACATAGAACGCCCACCCAATGTAACACCCTGACCTAACCAAAATAAAGAACAAAAAACCCCTCTCTATGGCCAGGGCATTACAGTTTCATAAATTCACAAATAGCGATTAAATAGTCACTTACTTTTTGAAAATCGTCCTCTGATTTGTCATCCAATGGGTCCCAGCTATAACATGTAGTGTCGTTTTGTTAGATAAAATCCTTCTATATATCACCAAAAAGTCTGATTAGTTGGCGCCATCGATTTGAGTAATCCACTCGTTCAACATGCAGAGAAAGGAATCCAAAATCTACCCCTAAACTTTGTTTCAACAAGTTCAAATACGTTTCTATTTACTCCTCAGATACCCTAAAATGTAATCAAACTATAATATTTCTTCCGGAAAGAAGTATGTTCAATAGGAAATAGGATTTTAGCAGGTGCGTTCTGTCTTCATCACGTGCGCAAACACGAATTTCCAAGACTGTGTCCCTGTACTAAAACTGATATTTCTTATTCGTTTTGGAAGTTACAGGCCTGAAACCTTGAACATAGACTGCTGACACCCTGTGGAAGCCATAGGAATTGCATCATGGGAGCTAGAATTCAGTATGCCCTATACTTTCCACTGTAAGAGCATGCTCTCCAAAAAATTATTCCGGTTGGTTTTTATTTGGACTTTCTCCTACCATATCTATTGTGTAATATTATCCTACATTATTTCAACATTTCTACAAACTTCAACGTTTTTTCTTTCCAATGGTACCAATTATATGCATATCCTGGCTTCAGGGCCTTTACTTTGGGCACGTAATTCAAGGGGGCCTAGCCCTAAGGGGCCTAGCCCTAAGTTAAAAAACAAAATAAGCAAACACGTTTGTTGTTCGCCAAAAGGCATATGGAAGAAGGTAATCTGGTCAGATGAGACTAAAATGTAGCTTTTTGGCCATCAAAGAAAACGCTATGTCTGACGCAAACCCAACACCTCTCATCACCCCGAGAACATCATCCCCACAGTGAAGCATGGTGGTGGCAACATCATGCTGTGGGGATGTTTTTCATCAGTAGGAACTGGGAAACTGGTCAGAATTGAAGGAATGATGAATGGCGCTAAATACAAGGAAATTCTTGAGGGAAACCTGTTTCAGTCCTCCAGAGATTTGAGACTGGGACGGAGGTTCACCTGCCAGCAGGACAACAACCCTAAGCATACTGCTAAAGCAACACTCGAGTGGTTTAAGGGGAATCATTTAAATGTCTTGGAATGGCCCAGTAAAAGCCCAGACCTCAATCCAATTGAGAATCTGTGGTATGACTTAAAGATAGCTGTATACCAGCGGAACCCATCCAACTTGAAGGAGCTGGAGCAGTTTTGCCTTGAAGAATGGCAAAAATCCCAGTGGCTAGATGTGCCAAGCTTATAGAGACATACCCCAAGAGACTTGCAGCTGTAATTGCTGCAAAAAGTGTCTCTACAAAGTATTGACTTTGGGGGGGTGAATAGTTATGCACGCTCAAGTTTTCTTTTTTTGTCTTATTTCTTGTTTGTTTCACAAGAAAAAATATTTTGCATCTTCAAAGTGGTAGTCAGGTTGCATGAATCAAAAGATACAAACCCCCCCCAAAATCTATTTTAATTCCAGGTTGTAAGGCAACAAAATAGGAAAAATGCGAAGGGGGTGAATACTTTCGCAAGCTACTGTATGTCTGGTGTGCGCTTTATGCACGTATATGGATAGTACCAAGCATATCCACGTGTGTGACCAGCTTTTTGTCTGTTTTGCTAATCCAGCTCATGGTAGGGCACTTTCTAAGCAGCGTCTTTCTTATTGGATTGTGGATGCTATCTTCCTGGCATATGGCAGCAAATGACAAGAGTTGGCTAGCGGTGTGCGTGCTCACTCAACTAGGCGTGTGGTGGCTTCTTGGGTATTATTCAGGGGCATGACCACTGATGATATCTTTGCTGCAGCGAGTTGGTGTTTCCCATATGCCTTTGTGAGGTTTTATTGCTTGGACTTAACTGCTCCCAGTGCTACTCATAGTGTTCTTATGGCTGGGTCCTGGAGCAGGTGTTAGGCAGCGTGCAGGTTTTTCATTTATCCAAGTTACCAGAGTTTCCCTGTGGTTTTGAGACGGGCTGCCGTGGTTCGTCGATGAGGTGGCATGCGAACGCGCATTATCAAGTCACAGCAGGTACCTTGTTGTTTTGGACTTGTGGTTCCTTGTGTGAGTTCTGGAATTCCAGACTCCTTAGGTTTCTGTGTAAGCCTTTTTTGAACTGGTAGGGTCTATGTACTTGCTCTTCCGTGGTCGTCATTTTGTCTGGGTTACCACAGTTTCCCTCTGGGTTTGAGCCTTAGGCTGCCTTGATGGGCAGCAGCGTGCACATTGCACATTTATCAAGGTTACCACAGTTCTCTGTGGGTTTGAGCCTTCGGCTGCCATGGTTCATAGACTCTTGTCTATGCTATGTCACAACAGTTGTTTTGGACTTGCGGTTCCTTCTACGAGTTCTGACATTCAGGTTCACAAGCAAAGTATTGTTCTTTGAACCGTGGGGTCTATAGACTTGGGCAGCAGTGGCAGCGGGTCAGTGCGCATGGCTAACTAGCAGCAGGTTCTGGTTCCCTACATGTGGTGGATCTTAACTTGATCACTCTTTTGTCACGGATAATTAAATAAGCCTTGTGAGTGGCTGAAAATGAGAAGTTCTCTATCTCTCTATGCGGGGGCAGTCGAGTCATTTGGATCAGGGCTTGCCATCAAAATGATGTTCTCTCTCGCTTGCTCAAACGCTAGGCCTATGTCCTATTACTGCAACATTTAAATGTACAAAAATGTATCTGAAATGCAGTCATACACATCAACAACCATTGTTTTATACAGATTAATAACACAAGATGGATACAAGGCTACGATATACACTTTTGTGTATAAATAGGAAACATAAAAAGGAAACAAATAAAATAATAACAGTCAGCAGTAATGTTCCCTCTACATTTTTTCGGCACTGAGCAAATTTCAGGTCTGCTGAGCGCAAACTTAAACATTGTGAAAATTCTGTGCAACTTTCATTGCTCGTTTTCTGGTGTTCAATGTAGGCTTACATCCATGAGACTTTTGAAAAGAAAAACAAGCAGGGCTTGACATTAACCTGTTTATTTTAATTTTTAATTTTTATTTTACCTTTATTTAACCAGGTAGGCCAGTTGAGAAAAAGTTCTCATTTACAACTGCGACCTGGCCAAGGTAGAGCAAAGCAGTGCGACACAAACAACACAGTTAGACATGGGATAAGCAAACGTACAGTCAATAACACAATAGAAAAGTCTATATACAGTGTGTGCAAATGTAGTACGATTAGGGAGGTAAGGCAATAAATAGGCCATAGTGGCGAAATAATTACAATTTAGCAATTAAACACTTGAGTGATAGATGTGCAGAAGATGAATGTGCACTGGGGTGGGGTGCAAAGGAGCAAAAAAATAAATGACAATATGGGGATGAGGTAGTGGGGTGGGCTATTTACAGATGGGCTATGTACAGATGTAATGATCGGTAAGCTGCTCTGACAGCTGATGCTTAAAGTTAGTGAGGGAGATATAAGTCTCCAGCTTCAGTGATTTTTGCAATTCGTTCCTGTCATTGGCAGCAGAGAACTGGAAGGAAAGGCGGCCAAATGAGGAGTTGGCTTTGGGGGTGACCAGTGAAATATACCTGCTGGAGTGCGTATTACAGGTGGATGCTGCTATGGTGACCAGTGAGCTGAGATAAGGTGGGGCTTTACCTAGCAAAGACTAGGTAAAGCTCTCCTTCAGACACGGAGGTGACTGAAAATGTTTTGATATTTGATGCAAGAAACCACTTTACAAAATTAAAGTCATTATTATTCCCATAACTATTATTAGAGTGAAACAGACAAATTATGCTACTCTCTGCCTATTGGCTACTTAGCTTATTCAAGACCGTCTCCAAATAGAACACTTCCCCATTAAGATGTAAAATAAGCTCTTTATCTGATTGGCTTTTCAAAGATGCTAGAAATGTACACATTTTGTGCTTTTGTAGGAAGCAAACAGTCCCACATTATTGACTAGAAATTATCTATAACTGGGCTGTTAACTCACTAACTAACAAAGAATATGAACAAATGTACACAGGTGGCTTCATGCAGCTCTCACTTTGATATCAAAACAAACAAATCTACTTGCAACCGCTAATGCAATAAACACAGTCCAGTTCAATCTGAATGGTGCATATCCATATACGGCAATGGCTATTTGCATATAGGCCTACTGCGGCTCTGATTGGTTATGCCACACCCGTCTGTGTAGAGTACGGGCCTGAGTAGTGCCTTTTAATGCAATAGAATCCTACTCTAATACTCTCTGTCTACAAGAAAATATCTTGCACAGTTAGTTTTGCATACTAAGTCTTACATAGTTTGTTTTGTTTTGGTATGTTACATTGAAAGTGGCACATTTTTCTCTGATTGAAACACAATTCCTAAAGTAGAGCGAAACCTTGATAGTGTTAACTAAAGGGAAAAACTGCTTTTCTGCACTGGCTGATATTTCTTCTTCTCAGCAGTGTGAGGGGAGCTACACGCCCACCTCGCAGCTTAGAGAGAACTTTGGTCATCAGCTACACAAACACTAGTTTTCATTCATACAAAGTGTCAGTTTAATTTCCACAGTAGATTTGCCATGGTAAACGAGGAAATACTTTATTTATATTGTACGGGATGCTTGTCAAATCAAATCAAATCAAAGTTTATTTGTCACATGCGCCGAATACAACAGGTGTAGACCTTACAGTGAAATGCTTACTTACAGGCTCTAACCAATAGTGCGAAAAAAAGGTGTGTGTGTGTGTACCGCTTGCCATGCGGTAGTAGAGAGAACAGTCTATGACTGGGGTGGCTGGGATCTTTGACAATTTTTAGGGCCTTCCTCTGACACCGCCTGGTGTAGAGGTCCTGGATGGCAGGCAGCTTTGCCCCAGTGATGTACTGGGCCGTACGCACTACCCTCTGAAGTGCCTTGCAGTCGGAGGCCGAGCAATTGCCGTACCAGGCAGTGATGCAACCGGTCAGGATGCTCTCGATGTTGCAGCTGTAGAACCTTTTGAGGATCTGAGGACCCATGCCAAACCTTTTCAGTCTCCTGAGGGGGAATAGATTTTGTTGTTCCCTCTTCACGACGGTCTTGGTGTGTTTGGACCATTGTAGTTTGTTGTTGATGTGGACACCAAGGAACTAGAAGCTCTCAACCTGCTCCACAATAGATACATTGCCCTTCGTCTGTTCAAAAATGACTAAGTTGTTGCAATCACAATACCAACCAGAGGGCGAAAAATATCTTGAAAGACTGGTTGCAAGCATCTTTTAGTGAGCGGTAATGAGGTGACCAATAGTGGTTGCAATTGAGATCAGCTATTTGGGTGAATTTAACGCATATTAAGGGTTTAACGAGACATCAGCTGGCGATAATAAGGATGCTGCCTTTTGAAGCAGAATTTCTAGGGTCAGTGCAATCTGTCCCTACCCTAAATCCTAACTCTAACCTTAACCATAACCATTACCCAAACCTTAAACATAACCATAACCCTTACCTAACCCTAACATTAACCCATACCTTAACCATTTTACATTTCAACTTCAATGGGGTAGGGATGTCCCAAGGCTGCCATATAGCACGGACCGAATTTATCGGCAGGACCTCAAAATTGGCATGTCACTATCCCATAACACCTTGCGGAGCAGCGAACATTTAAACAATTTCTGAATTAATGGCAGACAGAAGTCCTCGCTTGGGGTACCATTTTCCAGAAGAATAAGGAATAACTTCATGAAATGTAAGTGTAACGTTTATTTCTTAGTCAAATTATGTTAAAATATACAACAAATGACTTTAATATGAATTGTGAATTTAAATGTTGGGTAACTGGTGTTTATCAGCCCGTTGCCAAGCTAGCAAGCTAACTCGCTAACTAACACGCAGGATGCATAGCTACCTAGCTGGAGATCTCATCCTGCTTATCGGCTGTTTAGAGATGAACAACTAAACTAACTAATCGTAGATTCAGCAATGTGTCAATTGTGAAGACCCGGACAGTTTTTAAATCATGAATTGGTGAACTTGCTATCCAGCTAAAGACATGTAGCAAATAGTTTTGCTACCTGATTGCGTTTTACTCCATTGCATTGGCTTGGCTGGAGAAAAGTCCAGCCCAACTCGTTTGGAGGTAACACATTTAACAACATCTGATGAAAAACGGTGCATTCTGTTGATGAGATTGTTTAGCTAATTAGCTGCATGCAGTGTCTGTTTACCTAGCTAACTTTCTCTTGCCACTTTCCCTTTCCATATTGTGTTGCACCATTGGGGTTGGTGTTACTAGTTACAATTAGAAGCTAAGTTATTTTACTCTTACAGTTGACCAAGCCTAAAAACAACTTGAACCAGCACTGAAATTTGAGCAGAGGTTATTTTCTCCCCCCTTGTCTCTGCCTGTTCCAGGTTGAAGGACATCCCACCCTGACACCCTGCAGATGTAAAGAACTTGGTGTGAACCTCCCAGCCACCAGGATAATCACCATATCCCAGGATATTATTCAGAACACCACAATGTTAGATAGAAATAGAGTTGCCCATGTTATTGATTATCATGCACATTTGTTAGGACATTGTAATGTATGAAGTGCATTCTAAAATGGAGATGTGATGTCTGTCCCAGGGAATAGCACTGTGTGCAACTTTTCAATTTGGATCCCAATTAGTTGAATTGGGTGTTAGTGAAGGGCTGGAACAAAAATCTGTAAACTCCTGTTCTCTATATAAAAAAAACTGTAAACTACTGTTCTCTATATAAAAAACACCTGTAAACTCCTGTTCTCTATATAAAAAACACCTGTAAACTCTTGTTCTCTATATAAAAAAACCCTGTAAACTCCTGTTCTCTATATAAAAAACACCTGTAAACTCCTGTTCTCTATATAAAAAACACCTGTAAACTCCTGTTCTCTATATAAAAAACACCTGTACACTCCTGTTCTCTATATAAAAAACACCTGTAAACTCCTGTTCTCTATATAAAAAACACCTGTACACTCCTGTTCTCTACATAAAAAACACCTGTACACTCCTGTTCTCTATATAAAAAAAAACTGTGGTTGTCATGACTCAATTTGTCCTTGTGTACTAAACAAGTTTATGAATGTTGGAGGTGAATCTCCTTCAGATGTCCCTCACTTGGTAATGACTTATTTTGTACAATGGACTGTGTTTTAAGGACTCAGGCACAGATACTGGAAAACCAATAAAAATGTTGTGTTGATGTCTCCACGTTTCTGGTTTTGAGGCTTGGGCATCTGATAACTGCAGTTCATCTGCCTAATCCCCTGCAAGGAGAGAGAAAGGCATCAATAATATTACAATGCTGTATTAATTTGATTGAATGTATTCATGTTTTATATGCGTTCATATAATTATATTAGATATATTATCCTTCATCAAATGCCAGTATTTGTTTTGTATCCAATGCATTAAGCTTATATTAGGATGTAGTAGCCTAGGCCTCTAATCTAGTTAAATTGCATCATATCACCTTTCAATATTAGTTTTCAATAAATATAAAACCATGTAATCTTGATCATCAGTGTGATTTAATAATATTTGATAGTTGTATGAATTAATCATAATGCAAGACTACTCATTAGAAAACAGCAGCTCTAATGCACTATTAGCTTCACAGTGAAACATCACTATTATGGCTATGAATCATTCTTAAATAGTCAGTAAAATAGATTTAGCTATCTAAAAAAATCGGAGCCTGTATGATATCATGCATTCCAGCTTACCTGTCATGTCCACAATGTTGGAGCAGCAGACCAAGCAATAAGCGAGAGGAGGATCCTATACCGTAGGATAATTGTTATGGTTGGTGTCAACTTCATTAACAGGTAGTGTGGAGATCGATTCAGTTACTTGTTTACTTGTTATTTGTGTCAGATATCTCCATTTTGGGATAGTTCTTCATTGAATTGCTAGCACTAGTTGCTCACACCACTTCAGTGGCCACAATGTGGCAACAAACATCTTGCGCTCGGTGAAATGCGAATGCTTTATCTCGCGATGCTGCATTCAAATCCCGTCCCAAATGGTGGTAACCTACTGGAAAAGCCTGTGGATTGGTTAAATAATAACAGAATGCTAAACCGATTGGTTTCTGTCAAGGCTCAGGAGAAGACCCAGATGCAGACTGTTTTGAAGTAACAAAAGTTTATTACAGAAACATGGGGGCAGACAAACAACAGGTCAAGGGCAGGCAGAGGTCATTAGTCCAGATCAGAGTCCGAAAGGTACAGAACGGCAGGCAGGCTCAGAGTCAGGGCAGGCAGAATGGTCAAAAACCGGGAAAGCTAGAAAACAGGAACTAGAGAAAGACAGGAGCACGGGAAAACGCTGATAGGCTTGACGAAACAAAATGAACTGGCAACAGACAAACAGAGAACACAGGTATAAGTACGCTGGGGATAATGGGGAAGATGGGCGACACCTGGAGGGAGTGGAGGCAAGCACAAAGACAGGTGAAACAGATAATAGTGAACTGCACTACTGAAGTTCACAATGCTCTAGCAAGTCATGAGAATACTTGATGGTATGCAGCGCCTTACCCAAATCATAGCCCTCTAGGTACAGTACTGATTTTCTACGTCTTGATTTTGTCCATCCCCACCAGACGCGATCAGGACACGCAGGTTGAAATATCCAAATTAACTCTGAACCAATTATATTCATTTAGGGACAGGTTGAAAGGATTAAACATTCATGATAATTTAGCTAGCTAGCTAGCTTGCTGTTGCTAACTAATTTGCGTGGGGTATAAACATTGGGTTGTTATATTACCTGAAATGCACAAGGTCCTCTACTCCGACAATTAATCCACATATAAAAGGGTAAACCGAGTTTGTTTCTAGTAATCTCTCCTCCTTCAGTCTTCTTCTGTGGACTTTATATGGTTGTTGGCAACCAACTTTAAGGTGCGTTATCATCACCAACTGGACTGGAGTGTGGACCTCAGTTCATCTTTCAATCACCCAGGTGGGTATATGCTCCTAAAAACCAATGAGGAGATGGGAGAGGCAGGACTTGCAGTGCATCAAGCGGCACAAATAGAACCAAGTTCTATATTATCTTCTGGCTACGCAGACGCTCGTTGACGTGTGCGAGCAGTTTAGATGCAATGATTGAATAACATGCATGTGTAATGCGAGCGGTGTGGTCAGCATGCTATCCTCTCGCAATGTTATCCTCAACTGTGCGCAAGAGAGATAGGGGGCGGGGGAATGGGTCCCTGGGGTCTGTAAGTGGAGAGTGTTCGCTGGTGTCTAATGTATTTAAGTGATTTACTAGTGTGTACACCAGAATGTGTTTTCTGTGGGTGTTCTAAAGGTTTGCAGTTACTGTTCAGCTGTTTCAAAGACATATCCCACTTGGCACCAACTGGTTGAATCAACGTTGTTTCCACGTCATAATTTTTTTAAATTGAAATAAAAGGTATGATGTTGAATCAACGTAGAAAACTGTTTGGAATTGTGTATCAATGTATGTAATCAATGTATTTAATAATGTAAAGAGATTTTGGATTTTGATAAATTATTTCACTCAACTTTTCACCGAACATTTGTGTTGATTTCACATTGATTTCATGTTAGTTGACAACATAATCAAATGTAAATCAAAACTATCAGCCAGAGAGAACAGTGTGAGTTATGTGTGTATGTGTACATCCGTGCATGCTAGCTTGCATATGTGTTTGTGTGTGTGTGTGTGTGTGTGTGTGTGTGTGTGTGTGTGTGTGTGTGTGTGTGTGTGTTGTGTGTGTACGTATGTCTATGAATGTGTGTGTGTGTGCGCATGTGCGTTTGTTCATTGGTGCGTGCATGCGTGTTTCAGGTCTCACTTTCTCTTTAATTTGATCATCCAACCCTTTTGTCCTATCGCTGTCTCTCTGTCTCTCTCTCTGTGTGTTGTGTATTCATAAGGGCATTATCTCCAGCTTCTCTCTGTCTCTCTCTCTCTCTGTTGTGTATTCATAAGGTCATTAGCTCCAGCTTCTCTCTGTCTGTCTCTCTCTGTGTTGTGTATTCATAAGGTCATTAGCTCCAGCTTCTCTCTGTCTCATTGTGTATAAGCTAGGAGCTGACTGACTCTAGGTTCAGGCCCATTCACTCAGTACAATAGGGCTGTGGCTGTCTCTGTTTGGTTACCATGGTGATAAGGTTGTTTTAGGTGATGAAGCTTCTCATGTTGACTTTCCTTGATGGTCTATAATCTTTTTACGTACAGTTTGTGTGCCTAAGCACTTGCATCTCAGTGTGTTTATGTGGATGGTGACTACTTTCCCCTTAGGCTCAGCAGGCCTTCTATGAGTACTGTTTATTGGCAGATACCCGCCCCCCCTCCCCCCAGGAGGTGCCCCCTACTGTCTCAGATGGGGCGTGAACGGACTCAGATATAGATCAGGCACCTGGGCAAACAGCACGGGGTCCTGGCCCTGTGGCCTGCAGCAAAGGCTTTATTGACAGGCACTGTGCTGGCCTGCCAATATCACAGCAGCAGCCAGGGACCCAGTGACTGTCATTTAGTCATGGAGTATGTGTATATTTGATGTATGTGTGTGTCTTTGTGTCTTTGTGTGTGTGTGTGTGTGTGTGTGTGTGTGTGTCTGTGTGTGTGTGTGTGTGTGTGTGTGTGTGTGTGTGTGTGTGTGTGTGTGTGTGTGTGTGTGTGTGTGTGTGTGTTACAGAGAGATGAGTTAGTCATCTCCCACTCATTTCCATTATCCACTTCCTGCCCTTTCCCTCTTTTTCACTCCTTTTTCTCTTTCAGTCTTTATCTCCTTGTCTTCCTTCCCCTCTGTGCAGGGAGAGTGAATTGGCCTGTTAGGACACCTCTTCCCATCGGCCCTCTCTACCAAGGGACTCATGTCACTCACACACAAATATCAGAGTGTGAGAGAGAGAGAGTGATAGAAAGAGAGGGGGGAGAGGGAGGGAGAGAGAGAGAGTTCCCTGGAGTGTGTGTACACTGGAGTGTTTTCTGTGGGGGTTCTACTGTACTGCCCTATTAAGGTAGATGCTTGAAGTTACTGTGTAGCGGTTTGAAATACATATTTAACTGTGTGTTTCCAGGAATGTGAGGCAGAGTGACACATGTGAGATACAGTGAATGTCAGTAGTGGTTCCACAAGACAGGAAGGTCTTTTGTTTTGTGGAAGCACAAGGATTGATTCTATTCTAGAGGCTTCCCTCTCTCCAGATATGAATAATTGTAAGGATCAGTGCTGTTTTACAACCAGAGAGCACAGTGTGTGTGTGTGTGTGTGTGTGTGTGTGTGTGTGTGTGTGTGTGTGTGTGTGTGTGTGTGTGTGTGTGTGTGTGTGTGTGTGTGTGTGTGTGTGTGTGTGTGTGTGTGTGTATGTGTGTGTGTGTGTGTGTTTGTGAGCGCATGTGTGCGTGCTAGCTTGCATGTGTGTGAATATGTGTGTGTGTGTGTGTGTGTCAGGAGGTCTCGTCAATCAGGCGCCTGCAAGTCAAAGATAAATGCCAGGCATTATGGAGCTGTGTATGTTGTGAATGTGTGTCGTAGGTTCACATTAATGTTCTGTCACTGGGTGTCTGTATATGAGTCTGGGAAATAACAAGTGTCATCTCTACGGTAAGTAAGAGCTGCCTGTGTGTCTCAACAAACAATATCATCTCTGTTTACAGGCAGACATGAACCGTGGCAGGCATAACAGATTCACTGAACGAACAGGACATATATGAAATGATGGGTAGAATGACAGAGAGGAAGAACGACAGAGAGGAAGAACGACAGAGAGGAAGAACAACAGTGGAAGAATAAGAAGGTCAGGCATGAATTAGAGGAGTGTGAGAGAAGACAACAACCAAAAGGAAGATAAAGTGGTTAATATTTCATTAGGTCATTGAGAGTCTACGCTGTAGTTCTGTGGGAGTACGCTGTAGTTTTAGGCTGCCTGCACTGGGTGCAAAGTCGTGATGCTTGGCGTCAGGGTAAAAATAAAATAAACAAATAATTCGCTTAGACCGCTGTGCTCTAGAAAGACTACTTAATGAAAGTTGATTGAAACAGAGGGTTGTTATTTAACTATTTTATCTTAAGCCTTCCCCAAACCCTAACCCTAACCTTAACCACTCGGAATGAATGCCTAAACTGTTAACCTTTGAGTTGGTTCTGTTTTAACCCTGTAACCAAGCTGAATTAACCCTGTAACCACGCGGAATGAATGCGAAAAAAATTGACATTCATCCATAATATGTAGAATTTAATAACAATACGTAGAAGGGAAACTATGAGATCTTGACACAAACAAATATGCATACACATAGGCATAAACACAGGAGAAACACAGGAATAAACACAGGAATAAAAACACGAATAAACACAGGAATAAACACAGGAAAAAACACAGGTATAAACACTGGAATAAACACAGGTATAAACACACAGGCATAAAGCAAGCACACACACACACACACACACACACACACACACACACACACACACACACACACACACACACACACACACACACACACACACACACACACACAGTTAGGCAGTCAGGTCGAGAAATATACAGTGCATTCAGAAAGTATTTAGACCCCTTGACTTTTTCCACATTTTGTTTCGTTACAGCCTTATTCTAAAATAACACACAAAACCCCGTAATGACAAATCAAAAACAGTTTTTTTTTTTTTTTTTGCAAATGTGTATATATATAAAAAAATAAAACTTAATTATGATATTTACATAAGTATTCAGACCCTTTACTCAATACTTTGTTGAAGCACCTTTGGCGATTACAGCCTCAAATCTTCTTGGATATGATGCTACAAGCTTGGCACACCTGTATTTGGGGAGTTTCTCCCATTCTTCTCTGCAGATCCTCTCAAGCTCTGTAAGGTTGGATGGGGACCGTTGCTGCACAGCTATTTTCAGCTCTCTCCAGAGATGTTAGATCGCGTTCAGGTCCGGGCTCTGGCTGAGCCACTCAAAGTCTTTCAGAGACTTGTCCCGAAGCCATTCCTGCGTTGTCTTGGCTGTGTGCTTAGGGTCATTGTCCTGTTGGAAGGTGAACCTTGGCCCCAGTCTGAGAACCTGTGCATGCTGGAGCAGGATTTCACACCAGGCTCAACGTCAACAGTGAAGAGGCGACTCCGGAATGCTGGCCTTCTAGGCAGAGTTGCACAGAAAAAGCCATATCTCAGACTGACCAATAAAAATAAAAGATTAAGATGGGCAAAAGAACACACACACTGGACAGAGGAACTCTGCCTAGAAGGCCAGCATCCCGGAGTTGCCTCTTCACTGTTGACATTGAGACTGGTGTTTTGCAGGTAGTATTTAATGAAGCTGCCAGTTTCTCAAACTAGACACTCTAATGTACTTGTCCTCTTGCTCAGTTGTGCACCGGGGCCTCCCACTCCTCTTTCTATTCTGGTTAGATCCAGTTTGCTCGGTTCTGTGAAGGGAGTAGTACACAGCATTGTACGAGATCTTCAGTTTCTTGGCAATTTCTCACATGGAATAGCCTTCATTTCTCAGAACAAGAATAGACTGACGAAATTCAGAAGAAAGTTATTTGTTTTCTAGCCATTTTGAGCCTGTAATCGAACCCAGAAATGCTGATGCTCCAGATACTCAACTCATCTAAAAACCAGTTTTATTGCTTATTTAATCAAGACAACAGTTTTCAGCTGTGCTAACATAATTGCAAAAGCGTTTTCTAATGATCAATTAGCCTTTTTAAAATGATAAACTTGGATTAGCTAACACAACGTGACATTGGAACACAAGAGTGATGGTTGCTGATAATTGGCCTCTGTACGCCTATGTAGATATTCCATAAAAAAACAGCCGTTTCCAGCTACAATAGTCATTTACAATATTAACCATGTCTACACTGTATTTCTGATCAATTTGATGTTATTTTAATGGACAAAAAACTAGCTTTTCTTTCAAAAACAAGGACATTTCTAAGTGACCCCAAACTTTTGAATGGTAGTGTGTTATATACACTGCTCAAAAAAATAAAGGGAACACTTAAACAACACAATGTAACTCCAAGTCAATCACACTTCTGTGAAATCAAACTGTCCACTTAGGAAGCAACACTGATTGACAATAAATTGCACATGCTTTTGTGCAAATGGAATAGACAAACAGGTGGAAATTATAGGCAATTAGCAAGACACCCCCAATAAAGGAGTGGTTCTGCAGGTGGTGACAACAGACCACTTCTCAGTTCCTATGCTTCCTGGCTGATGTTTTGGTCACTTTTGAATGCTGGCGGTGCTTTAACTCTAGTGGTAGCATGAGACGGAGTCTACAACCCACACAAGTGGCTCAGGTAGTGCAGCTCATCCAGGATGGCACATCAATGCGAGCTGTGGCAAGAAGGTATGCTGTGTCTGTCAGCGTAGTGTCCAGAGCATGGAGGCGCTACCAGGAGACAGGCCAGTACATCAGGAGACGTGGAGGAGGTCGTAGGAGGGCAACAACCCAGCAGCAGGACCGCTACCTCTGCCTTTGTGCAAGGAGGAGCAGGTGGAGCACTGCCAGAGCCCTGCAAAATGACCTCCAGCAGGCCACAAATGTGCATGTGTCTGCTCAAACGGTCAGAAACAGACTCCATGAGGGTGGTATGAGGGCCCGACGTCCACAGGTGGGGGTTGTGCTTACAGCCCAACACCGTGCAGGCTTTTTGGCATTTGCCAGAGAACACCAAGATTGGCAAATTCGCCACTGGCGCCCTGTGCTCTTCACAGATGAAAGCAGGTTCACACTAAGCACATGTGACAGACGTGACAGAGTCTGGAGACGCCGTGGAGAACGTTCTGTTGCCTGCAACATCCTCCAGCATGACCGGTTTGGTGGTGGGTCAGTCAAGGTGTGGGGTGGCATTTCTTTGGGGGGCCGCACAACCCTCCATGTGCTCGCCAGAGGTAGCCTGACTGCCATTAGGTACCGAGATGAGATCCTCAGACCCCTTGTGAGACCATATGCTGTTGGCGGATGCTTTAGTCCAGGTTTGGGAGGAGATCCCTCAGGAGACCATCCGCCACCTCATCAGGAGCATGCCCAGGCGTTGTAGGGAGGTCATACAGGCACGTGAAGGCCACACATACTACTGAGCCTCATTTTGACTTGTTTTAAGGACATTACATCAAAGTTGGATCAGCCTGTAGTGTGGTTTTCCACTTTAATTTTGAGTGTGACTCCAAATCCAGACCTCCATGGGTTGATAAATTGGATTTCCATTGATTATTTTTGTGTGATTTTGTTGTCAGCACATTCAACTATGTAAAGAAAAAAGTATTTAATAAGATTGTTTCATTCATTCAGATCTAGGATGTGTTATTTTAGTGTTCCCTTTATTTTTTAGCAGTATATATATAGAGAGAGAAAGATAGAGATGTAGAGGGAAAGGGAAACAGTGGGAACAAGTGATGTGCAGTTGTGAAAGGGATTATGCAAGACCGAAGAACGATTGAATAAGAGAGAGAGAGAGAGAGAGGGAGAGGGAGAGGGAAAGGGAGAGAGATCTGGGTTGCCAGCTGTCTTCATTGGTGTACTAGCAGGCATGTGAATCCCCAGAGAGGGAGAGAGGAGAGCAAAATACCAAGAGTTACCTCAGTCCCCACAGGGACATTGTAGGAGTCTGTCGGTGGAGTGTGTGTTTGGTTGTGTTTGAGTAAGCAAGTGAGAGACCATTGATTTTGTGTTTTTGTGCCGCCTTAATGTATCTGAGTGTGTGTCAATCTTTGGCGATGCCTTGGAGCAAAAAAAGGTACTAATGTCTGTGTGCTTTTGTATGTGTGTGTCAGGAAAATGTTGCGCCAGACATTTGACCAGCAGTATTTTAATTTACCTGACATTTGAGAAATATACCAGACCCATATGCATTGGGTGCGTAACCTGATTAGGGCGTCCACCCACGATGTTTAGAATGACAGAAATCACATTCATATTACATTAATTCATATTGTAAAACTGGTTGTTTGGATCCTGGGTGCTGATTGGACGAGAAGCGTTCCAATCCGTTCTGTATTGGCCGTCACAGACACATCAATGCCTTCTAACAGTTACATCTGAAAATGATCACTGCGTCTCTTGTATTTATCTTGCACATTATTTCCCCTTGCCTAGCATTTAGTTTGGTACAGCGGAGGTTCATATAAGCCTAGCATTTAGTTTGGTACAGCGGAGGTTAATATAAGCCTAGCATTTAGTTTGGTACAGCGGAGGTTAATATAAGCCTAGCATTTAGTTTGGTACAGCGGAGGTTAATATAAGCCTAGCATTTAGTTTGGTACAGCGCAGGTTAATATGAGCCTAGCATTTAGTTTGGTACAGCGGAGATTAATATAAGCCTAGCATTTAGTTTGGTACAGCGGAGGTTAATATAAGCCTAGCATTTAGTTTGGTACAGCGGAGGTTAATATAAGCCTAGCATTTAGTTTGGTACAGCGTGGGTTAATATAAGCTTAGCATTTAGTTTGGTACAGCGTGGGTTAATATAAGCCTAGCATTTAGTTTGGTACAGCAGTGGTTAATATAAGCCTAGCATTTAGTTTAGTACAGCGTGGGTTAATATAAGCCTAGCATTTAGTTTGGTACAGCAGTGGTTAATATAAGCCTTGCTGTCTGCCTCTCCGACCTCAGAAACAATGTTTCACTTTTGAATTTCGATCTCTGTAGAACCATACATAGAATGAACAACTTTTTCTGAGCCAGTCGAAATCACGCATCAACGTCATTATCATGGACATACAGTGCATTCGGAAAGTATTCAGACCCCTTGACTTTTAGCACATTTTGTTACGTTAAACCCTTATTCTAAAATTGATTAAAAGAAACATCTCATCAATCTACAAGCAATACCCCATAATGACAAAGCAAAAACAGGTTTTTAGACATTTTTTCTATGAGACTCGAAATTGAGCTCAGGTGCGTCTTGTTTCCTTTGATGGAGTTGTAAACAGGATGCACCTGAGGTGGAGTCCACCTGTAATTGATTGGACATGATTTGGAAAGCCACACACTTGTCTATATAAGGTATCACAGTTGACAGTGCATGTCAGAGCAAAAACCAAGCCACGAATTGTCCGTAGAGCTCTGAGACAGGATTGTGTCGAGGTACAGATCTCGGGAAGTGTACCAAAAAATATCTGCAGCCATTGAAGGTCCCCAAAACACAGTGGCCTCCATCATTCTTAATTGGAAGAAGTTTGGAACCACCAAGACTCTTCCAAGAGCTGGCTGCCCGTCCAAACTGAACAATCGGGGGAGAAGGGCCTTGGTCAGGGAAGTGACCAAGAACCCGATGATCACTCTGACAGAGCTCTAGAGTTCCTCTATGGAGATGGGAGAACCTTCCAGAAGGACAACCATCTCTGCAGCACTCCACCAATCAGGCCTTTATGGTAGAGTGTGCAGACGTACGCCATTGCTCAGTAAAATGCACATGACAACCCGCTTGGAGTTTGCCAAAAGGCACCTAAAGGACAATGGGGAAACAAGATTCTCTGTTCTGATGAAACCAAGATTGAACTATTTTTCCTGAATGCCAAGCGTCACTTCTGGAGGAAACCTGGCACCATCCCTACGGTGAAGCATTGTGGTGGCAGCATCATACTGTGGTGATGTTTTTCAGCTGCAGCGACTGGTATTCTAGTCAGGATCGATGGAAAGATGACCGGAGCAAAGTACAGAGAGATCTTTGATGAAATCCTGCTCCTGAGCGCTCAGGACCTCAGACTGGGGCCAAGGTTCACCTTCCAACAGGACAACGACCCTAAGCACACAGCCAAGACAACACAGGAGTGGCTTCAGGACAAGTCTCTGAGTGAGTGGCCTAGCCAGAGCCTGGACTTGAACCTGATCAAACATCTCTGGAGAGACCTGTAAATACCTGTGCAGCGACGCTCCCCAAATGCAGGTGTTCCACGCTTGTAACGTCATAGCCATGAAGACTTGAGGCTGTAATTGATGCCAAAGGTGCTTCAACAAAGTACTGAGTAAAGGGTCTGAATACTTATGTAAATGTGATATTTCAGTCTTTTGCTTTGTCATTATGGGGTATTGTGTGTAGATTGATGAGGATTTATTTATTTTTAATCAATTTTAGAATAAGGCTCTAACGTAAAGAAAATATATATTTCCAAATGCTCTTTATGACTAGGGTTGTGCTTTTGGCTACTGGACAATGAAAGAATGTGGATATAAAATAATTGCATTCACAGATAGGGTCTGATTCTGGCTAGGCTACATTGAAGCACGGTAAGACAAGCCCCATAATATGTAGTAAAACTTTCAGGTTTCAAACAATGAAGTATATGTTTTCAAAACGCGTACTGTCTCCAGCTCATTGTAATGTGGTGTGTGACATGATGATGTAGCCTGCCTTCCGTTGCCTATGCATTAGCTGTTTGAGATGTTGTAGCAGCAGCTCGCACTCTCTGACAGATTTTCCACTCAAAGGCTTTGTATCTGTATGATACATAACAAATATACTGTACAAACTTACCAATTTAATACCAGTAACTTATGCGAATTAACCTATAGACTGACAAGCATGACCAGTGAAATGTATTTACATCGACTGGTATTTATATCAATGGATATGCTAAAAAGTATTATTTCTCAATGGGATTTTTTCTTCTTCTCCCGGACAATTGGCCGCCCAAATTATTATAATTTTTTTAATCTGCCCAAAAGCGTCTATTAATGGCGAACGGAAAGCCTGGTGTGTGTGTGTTTTATCTTGCCACAATATTGTTTCAGATTTAATTAAAGCCTTTGAAATGTACCAGTGGTAGACTGAGTCAATGTAGGTGTCCCTATTAGGCATGTAGAGGTGTTAATGTGTGTGTGTGTGCGTGTGTGTGTGTGCTAAACACTAGGTGTTAATGATGAGCAGGTAGAGGTGTGAAAGCATGACCTCTCTCTCTCTCTCGATTTCAATTAAATTTCAATTGAAAGGCTTTATTGGCAAAGGAAACATATGTTTACATTGTCAAAGCAAGTGAATAGATAATAAACAAAAGTGGAATAAACAATACAACATTTACAATAAACATTACACTCATAAAAATTCCAAAAGAATGAAGATATTTCAAATGTCATATTATGTCTGTATACAGTGTTGCAACTATGTGCAAATATTTAAAATAAAAAACATAAATATGGGTTGTATTTACAATGGTGTTTGTTCTTCACTGGTTTCCCTTTTCTTCTGGCAACAGGTCACAAATCTTGCTGCTGTGATTGCTCACTGTGGGATTTGTTTTCGATTTCTTTGTGGGTCTGTGTAATCTGAGGGAAATATGTGTCTCTAGTATGGTCATACATTTGGCAGGAAGTTAAGAAGTGCAGTTCAGTTTCCAACTCATTTTGTGGGCAGTGTGCACATAGCCTGTCTTCTCTTGAGAGCCAGATCTGTCTAATAAGGTAATGCCTGTACATACGTAGTCAACCATTTCCTTAAAGTTTGGGTCAGTCACAGTGGTCAGGTATTCTGCCTCTGTGTACTCTTTGTTTAGGGCCAAATAACATTCCAATTTGCTCAGTTTTTTTGTTAATTGTTTCCAATGTGTCAAGTAATTATCTTTTAGTTTTCTCATGATTTGGTTAGGTCTAATTGTGTTGCTGTCCTGGGGCTCTGTGGGGTTTGTTTGTGTTTGTGAACAGAGCCCCAGGACCACCTTTCTTAGGGGACTCGTCTCCAGGTTCATGTTGTTGCATATTCAAGGGTAGTTATTGGGGTTAAATTTGTCTCCACTTTTGTGGATTGGGGTGATCAGTCCTTGGTTCCAAATATTGGGGTGCCAGAGATGAGGATGATGTTAAAGAGTTTATGTACAGCCATTTGGAATTTGTGGTCTGTATATTTTATAATTTCATTTAGGATACCATCAACACCACAGGCCTTTTTGGGTTGGAGGGTTTTTATTTTGTCCTGTATTTCATTCAATGTAATTGGAGAATCCAGTGGGTTCTGCTGGTCTTTAATAGTTGATTCTAAGATTTGTATTTGATCATGTAAATGTTTTTTTGTTTGTTCTTTGTTATAGTTCCAAAAAGTTTGGAGAGTGGTTTATCCATACATCTTTATTTTGGATAGATAACTCTTTGCTTAGTTTTTTGTTTAGTGTGTTACAAATTTCCCAGAAGTGATTAGATTCTATGGATACTTCAATTACATTCAGATGATTTTTGATGTGCTGTTCCTTCTTTTCGTTTGGTGTATTTCTGTATTGTTTAAGTTATTCACCATAGTTGTCACGCCCTGACCTGAGAGAGCCGTTTTTCTCTGTTTAGTTAGGTCAGGGTGTGATATGGGGTGGGCATTCTATGTATTTTATTTCTATGTTTTGGCCAGGTATGGTTTCCAATCAGAGGCAGCTGTCTATCGATGTCTCTGATTGGGAACCATACTTAGGCAGCCCTTTTTCCCTCCTTGAGTTGTGGGATCTTGTTTTTGTGCAGCTGCCTTTGAGCAGCCCCAGAACGTCATGTTTCTGTCTGTTGATCCTGTTTATTGTTTTGTTCGGTTTCACTACAAAATAAAGGATGTGGAATTACCAGCACGCTGCGCCTTGGCTTATTTATGACAGGGAGTTTGAGGACAGTGATCGTGACAATAGTGAAAGTGTTGGCTCATGTTTTCTGGTTCACTATGTTTTTGGTTGGATAGGTTTCTCAATTTCTTTCTTAGGTTTTTGCATTCTTCATCAAAACACTAAGAAATGCGCTAAATGTTTCTTTGTTGAGATCATTTCCTTTAGAATTTCTAGGCAAATGTAAAATGTTTCTGTTTTGATTAATTTAATAGTGAGTTAGGTCTGCTCTATACCAAATTAGCATACCCCTTGAGTCCCTTACCTGTTTTACTACTGGTAGTTTGGTGGATGGGACTGCTAGCTCTCTGTAACCTAGAGGGCAACCAGTGGGTCCATCTCCTCTATACCATGTTTCTTGTAGGATGACAATATCTGTTTTTCTGATTTCTTTGGTGAAGTCCAGCTTCCTGCTTGTTAGGCCAAAGGCAGATGACCTTAGGCCATGGATATTCCAGGATGTGATAGTGAAGGCTTTGTTTTCCATAAAGTGTCCAATGTTGTTAGTTGTGTGGTTTGGCCTCAGACCAGTAAGTGTGAGCAGAGCCAGCTGAGCATCTTGTACATGCCATAGGCTTGGGCTAGTGTAAGAGTGGGGGTTGCGTCTGTTTTCTTGCTCACGGCCTGGGCATATGTGTGACTTTCATGTTGAGGCCCTCTTTGCGGGAGTGGGGGGTATGAGGTGTGCAGGAGTGGCATAGGTCTGATCTGAGGGGGCCTGTATGGGGTGTGGGCATGGTTGGTTACGGCGACACCGTTCTGCTGTGGACACCCAAACCAGACTGGCCACCGCAAAGCCCAACGAGCCTGACCCTCTCTGGAACTTGCTGTAGCCCTGTTAGGGATATTTAGCCTACCTTGGTTATAGTTTATTGAGATGCATGAATACAACACACCAAAAGCTTGATTTTATGGCTGTTTTAAAACTAATTTCCTGCAGTTGTACGTAGTAATGATTCATGTTCACTACTTGGTCAATTGATTTGATAGCATTTTTAATATATGCAAATCAATTCTATGAATTGATAGTTCACCTCTCTGTTTACTATTATTCTGTAATAGGGTATATTGTAGCCATGTATTCATGCTAATCAAATCAAAGTGTATTTATGATACAGCGTGTAAGCAACACAATACAATGAAATGCCTACTCACACTAAAGCTCCCCTCGCAAACAGTGCAATGACATTAAGCTGTATGTATTTGTATTTACATTAGGCTATAGCCTACAAATAGCTATAACACGTGGTCTTAGGCCTATTAGGCTATCGGCCTACTGCAACTGGTTGTTGTTTGTTCCTGAACTGGCCGAATGGCAGAGCTATCCTTCAGCTATCCTTCAGCACCACAAGTTGGTTCAACTTCTTTAACATCATTGTGCGATCCTGGTGCTGTCCTTTCAGCACCACGATGGGCGATTCCACCGCGTAAAATGACATCTCATCAAGATCTGATGCCTACGCCTAATAGTCCTACTCATCACTTATTATTATTATTATTATTACTACAAATTATCACCTGAGAACACAGCAGGAAAGGGTGGCCACAGCACTCAAGGGATTGATTGAAAAAGCTTCTTCTACTTTCCCCAACACACAAGTGGTTATCTCCACCCTGCTACCATGAAAATACTTCCACCCTGCTACCATACAGCGGGTAAAGATAACTATTCCCATGACAGTGCCTCAAAACCAAAGGTTTACCTGGCCCACCACTCCACCCTGGACTTAAACAACCTCTACAACCAGGTCCACCTATATAAGGCAGCAGTGCCCACCTTCACCAGGAAACTAAAGGACATCGCTGTCAACCGTCTGCCCCAACACCTCACACAGGAGCAACAGATCAACAGACACCATGCCCAGGCCTACACCTAGAGGACCCACGCCGAGAGGACCTACATCCAGACCACAACACCACCAGCCACAGCCACAGCCACAACCCCACCCCAAACAATCAATAGCCCCCTGTAACCAAGTGGTCACATATTGTTCTAGGTTCCGCTGCGCAGGAGGGGGAGTTTTATGAACATCAAGGCAGACACACAGTGAATACTTTTTTTTTTTAATTGTGTGTGTTCTGATTGGCCAAAGTGGTAAAGCCTCCGAAGGGCCTCCGCAGTGCACACACGTAGCCTATAGTTCTTCATCATTCTCATCCTATAGTTCTTCATCATTCTCATCCTATAGTTCTTCATCATTCTCATCCTATAGTTCTTCATCATTCTCATCCTATAGTTCTTCATCATTCTCATCCTATAGTTCTTCATCATTATCATCCTATAGTTCTTCATCATCCTCATCCTATAGTTCTTCATCATTCTCATCATTCTCATCCTATAGTTCTTCATCATTATCATCCTATAGTTCTTCATCATACTCATCCTATAGTTCTTCATCATTCTCATCATCCTCATCCTATAGTTCTTCATCATTCTCATCATTCTCATCCTATAGTTCTTCATCATTCTCATCATCCTCATCCTATAGTTCTTCATCATTCTCATCATCCTCATCCTATAGTTCTTCATCATTCTCATCATTCTCATCCTATAGTTCTTCATCATTCTCATCCTATAGTTCTTCATCATCCTCATCCTATAGTTCTTCATCATTCTCATCCTATAGTTCTTCATCATTCTCATCCTATAGTTCTTCATCATCCTCATCCTATAGTTCTTCATCATTCTCATCCTATAGTTCTTCATCATTCTCATCCTATAGTTCTTCATCATTCTCATCCTATAGTTCTTCATCATTCTCATCCTATAGTTCTTCATCATCCTCATCCTATAGTTCTTCATCATTATCATCCTATAGTTCTTCATCATTCTCATCATTCTCATCCTATAGTTCTTCATCATTCTCATCATTCTCATCCTATAGTTCTTCATCATTCTCATGATTCTCATCCTATAGTTCTTCATCATTCTCATGATTCTCATCCTATAGTTCTTCATCGTTCTCGCCACCATTAGAGAGAAGACAGAGAAGAAACCACCATTTACCTACCTTTAGTGATAATTAAATCTAATTTATTTAGGATTTATCAGAATACATTTTCCAGAAATAGTTTTACCAGCTCTGTGTATTCTCCAATACAACAACATTGAGGGAGTGCTGCTCCTCCATGCTCCAGCAACCCTGTTCGTATGTGAATAATTAATTTGACTTGTGTTTTGCATTTGATTCTCATGACCATTTCTTGACCTTAGTCAGCTAAACACATAATACTTGATTGGACATGGTTTTACTATAATGTTAAATAGAGTCAGAAATTATAATAGGCTATTTTCATTGTATTATTATGGGTCGCAGGTGAGGTGTATATATACTGAACCAAAATATAAATACAACATGTAAAGTGTTGGTCCCATGTTTCATGAGCTGAAATAAAGGATCCCAGAAATGTTCCATACGCACAAAAAGCTTATTTCTCTCAAAGTGTGTGTACTAATTTGTTTACATCCCTACTCCTTTGCCAAGATAATCCATCCACTTGCCAGGTGTGGCATATCAAGAAGCTGACTAAACAGCATGATCATTACACAGGTGCAACTTGTGCTGGGGACAACAAAAGATCAATCTAACATGTGTGGTTTTGTCACACAACACAATGCCACAGATGTCTCAAGTTTTGAGAGAGCATGCAATTGGTATGCTGACTGCAGGAATGTCCACCAGAGCTGTTGCCAGATAATTGAATGTTCATTTCTCTACCATAAGCCGCCTCCAACGTTGTTGTAGAGAATTTGGCAGTAAGCCCAACTGGCCTCGCAACAGCAGATCACGTGTAACCACGCCAGCACAGGATCTGCATATCTGGCTTCTTCACCTGTGGGATTGTCCGAGACAGTAGTGATGACCTGACGGTGGTTGTTTCTCTGTGGTGTAGGACAGTAGTAGTGATAACCTGACAGTGTTTGTTTCTCTGTAGTGTAGGACAGTACTAGTGATGACCTGACAGTGTTTGTTTCTCTGTGGTGTAGGACAGTAGTAGTGATGACCTGACAGTGGCTGTTTCTCTGTGGTGTAGGACAGTAGTAGTGATGATGACCTGACGGTGGCTGTTTCTCTGTAGTACAGGACAGTAGTAGTGATGACCTGACAGTGTTTGTTTCTCTGTGGTGTAGGACAGTAGTAGTGATGACCTGACAGTGTTTGTTTCTCTGTGGTGTAGGACAGTAGTAGTGATGACCTGACAGTGTTTGTTTCTCTGTGGTGTAGGACGGTAGTAGTGATGACCTGACAGTGTTTGTTTCTCTGTGGTGTAGGACGGTAGTAGTGATGACCTGACAGTGTTTGTTTCTCTGTGGTGTAGGACGGTAGTAGTGATGACCTGACAGTGTTTGTTTCTCTGTGGTGTAGGACAGTAGTAGTGATGACCTGACAGTGTTTGTTTCTCTGTGGTGTAGGACAGTAGTAGTGATGACCTGACAGTGTTTGTTTCTCTGTGGTGTAGGACAGTAGTAGTGATGACCTGACAGTGTTTGTTTCTCTGTGGTGTAGGACAGTAGTAGTGATGACCTGACAGTGTTTGTTTCTCTGTGGTGTAGGACAGTAGTAGTGATGACCTGACAGTGTTTGTTTCTCTGTGGTGTAGGACAGTAGTAGTGATGACCTGACAGTGTTTGTTTCTCTGTGGTGTAGGACAGTAGTAGTGATGACCTGACAGTGTTTGTTTCTCTGTGGTGTAGGACAGTAGTAGTGATGACCTGACTGTGTTTGTTTCTCTGTGGTGTAGGACAGTAGTAGTGATGATGACCTGACAGTGTTTGTTTCTCTGTGGTGTAGGACAGTAGTAGTGATGATGACCTGACAGTGTTTGTTTCTCTGTGGTGTAGGACAGTAGTAGTGATGACCTGACAGTGTTTGTTTCTCTGTGGTGTAGGACAGTAGTAATGATGACCTGACAGTGTTTGTTTCTCTGTAGTACAGTACAGTAGTAGTGATGACCTGACAGTGGCTGTTTCTCTGTGGTGTAGGACAGTAGTAGTGATGACCTGACAGTGGCTGTTTCTCTGTGGTGTAGGACGGTAGTAGTGATGACCTGACTGTGTTTGTTTCTCTGTGGTGTAGGACAGTAGTAGTGATGACCTGACAGTGTTTGTTTCTCTGTGGTGTAGGACAGTAGTAGTGATGACCTGACAGTGTTTGTTTCTCTGTGGTGTAGGACGGTAGTAGTGATGACCTGACAGTGTTTGTTTCTCTGTGGTGTAGGACAGTAGTAGTGATGACCTGACAGTGTTTGTTTCTCTGTGGTGTAGGACAGTAGTAATGATGACCTGACAGTGTTTGTTTCTCTGTAGTACAGTACAGTAGTAGTGATGACCTGACAGTGGCTGTTTCTCTGTGGTGTAGGACAGTAGTAGTGATGACCTGACAGTGGCTGTTTCTCTGTGGTGTAGGACGGTAGTAGTGATGACCTGACTGTGTTTGTTTCTCTGTGGTGTAGGACAGTAGTAGTGATGACCTGACAGTGTTTGTTTCTCTGTGGTGTAGGACAGTAGTAGTGATGACCTGACAGTGTTTGTTTCTCTGTGGTGTAGGACGGTAGTAGTGATGACCTGACAGTGTTTGTTTCTCTGTGGTGTAGGACAGTAGTAGTGATGACCTGACAGTGTTTGTTTCTCTGTGGTGTAGGACAGTAGTAGTGATGACCTGACAGTGTTTGTTTCTCTGTGGTGTAGGACAGTAGTAGTGATGACCTGACAGTGTTTGTTTCTCTGTGGTGTAGGACAGTAGTAGTGATGACCTGACAGTGTTTGTTTCTCTGTGGTGTAGGACAGTAGTAGTGATGACCTGACAGTGTTTGTTTCTCTGTGGTGTAGGACAGTAGTAGTGATGACCTGACAGTGTTTGTTTCTCTGTGGTGTAGGACAGTAGTAGTGATGACCTGACTGTGTTTGTTTCTCTGTGGTGTAGGACAGTAGTAGTGATGACCTGACAGTGTTTGTTTCTCTGTGGTGTAGGACAGTAGTAGTGATGATGACCTGACAGTGTTTGTTTCTCTGTGGTGTAGGACAGTAGTAGTGATGACCTGACAGTGTTTGTTTCTCTGTGGTGTAGGACAGTAGTAATGATGACCTGACAGTGTTTGTTTCTCTGTAGTACAGGACAGTAGTAGTGATGACCTGACAGTGGCTGTTTCTCTGTGGTGTAGGACAGTAGTAGTGATGACCTGACAGTGGCTGTTTCTCTGTGGTGTAGGACGGTAGTAGTGATGACCTGACTGTGTTTGTTTCTCTGTGGTGTAGGACAGTAGTAGTGATGACCTGACAGTGTTTGTTTCTCTGTGGTGTAGGACAGTAGTAGTGATGACCTGACAGTGTTTATTTCTCTGTGGTGTAGGACGGTAGTAGTGATGACCTGACTGTGTTTGTTTCTCTGTGGTGTAGGACAGTAGTAGTGATGATGACCTGACAATGTTTGTTTCTCTGTGGTGTAGGACAGTAGTAGTGATGACCTGACAGTGTTTGTTTCTCTGTGGTGTAGGACAGTAGTAGTGATGACCTGACAGTGTTTGTTTCTCTGTGGTGTAGGACAGTAGTAGTGATGACCTGACTGTGTTTGTTTCTCTGTGGTGTAGGACAGTAGTTGTGATGACCTGACAGTCTTGCTCATTGGCTGGTAATGGAGGATCCTGTCCAACCCTCCACTGTACAGTGCTGACTCCTGGCATCCCACTACAGCCCTCACAGACACACAGGCCACTGTGGACCAGGCCCCTTTTCCACTATAGAGTACTGATAATCCACACTGGAGGACAACCGTGTGTATGTTTGTGCCTGCATGCATGTGCGTGTGTGTGTTGTGACGACCCTGTCTTTGTCTGAACCGTCTCAGTGCTTCTCCTGCTGATGGGGCACTTGACTAAGGTCACTTGAGTTCACTTGAACACATTTACCGGGCTGGACTCTTTTTAGGCCCGAGGTTTGGGACTTTTTTTGAGGAACCAGAGATCATTGTGTTGTGACATTATGTGTGTGATCATTTATTTTGGTAATACAACCAACGCAAAATAACACATTTAAAAAAAATATACATTTCAAATGTTTTAAGGCTTTATGAAAAGTATATTTCCGTACAGACTTTTACATGAGTGCTTTGTATTGGTGTAAACTTGACGGACCGGACGGGACTCATTCCCTCACAAACAAAAAGGAGAAATCAATATTTTCTCTGGTAGGCACAACCTACCTGACACCCCTAACAAACAAACAACTTACAGTGTGTATATGTGTGATCATGCATGCGTCATTAGTGTGTGTGTACATTGTTGCATGTTTGCAAACTTAAGCATTTGTAACCAAGTTCAATTGGTAACCTCACTCCTCAGAATGAAATGCCACCACCCGTGCCATAAAATGTCCTGTAGTGTAACTGGCTGAGGCATTGTCAAGGACCGCTAAAGACTATGGAAGATATATTATAACAAGAGTAAGAAAGAAGGGCAGAGTGATTCATGACAAAATACAAAATGAAGGAGAAGAATGGATGAGAGAGAATGAGAAGGACAGAGAAAAGCAACAGGCAGAGACTGGCATAAAGTATGTTAGAGATAGAGAGGAAAGAAGAGAATGAGAGAGAGAGAGAGAGAGAGAGATAGAGATAGAGATGAAGAGAATGAGAAAGAGATAAAGAGAGAGAATGAGAGATAGTGAGAAAGAGAGGGAGTGAGAGAGAGCGAGAGAGAGAGAGAGAGAGGATCAGAAGTGGTTCTGACGCTGCCTGGCCTCTAGACATAAAGAGATCAACACTAGACTGTCGGTGACCATTGTTTCCATAACTGATAGAAACAGCTGCAAGACTCAGGTAAGACATATTACAATAGAACAAGTGAGACGAGAGAGAGAGCGCAAGGGCTAGATAGAGAGAAAGACAGAGAGAGTGATAGCGAGCTAGAGAGACAGAGAGAGATTATTTTCCCTTTCGTAATTTAACTATTTCCACATGATTATAACACTGCACATAGCCGTAATATGACATTTGAAATGTGTCTATTCCTTTGAAACTTGTGAGTTTAATGTTACTGTTCATTTTTGATTGATTATTTCACTTGCGTTTATTATCTATTTCACTTGCTTTGGCAATGTAAACATATGTTTCCCATGCCAATAAAGCCCTTTGAATTGGAGAGGGACTTTCATCATCTGGTAATGGTAATAACAACACTGACTTTTATCATCTGGTAATGGTAATAACAACACTGGACATTTGCCATCTGGTAATGGTAATAACAACACTGACTTTCATCATGTGGTAATGGTAATAACAACACTGACTTTTATCATCTGGTAATGGTAATAACAACACTGACTTTCATCATCTGGTAATGGTAATAACAACACTGACTTTCATCATCTGGTAATGGTAATAACAACACTGACTTATACCATCTGGTAATGGTAATAACAACACTGACTTTTATCATCTGGTAATGGTAATAACAACACTGGACATTTGCCATCTGGTAATGGTAATAACAACACTGACTTTTATCATCTGGTAATGGTAATAACAACACTGACTTTCATCATCTGGTAATGGTAATAACAACACTGACTTATCACCTCGTGCTGGAATATACAAGGTCTGAGGTTGTCATCCTACAAGAAACATGGTATAGAGGAGACGGTCCCACTGGTTTCCCTCTAGAGAGCTGGTAGTTCCATCCACCAAACTACCAGGAGTGAAATTGGGAAGGGACTCAGGGGGTATGCTAATGTGGTATAGATCAGATATAACCCACTCTGTTAAATGAATCAAAACAGAACCATTTCACATCTGGTTAGAAATAAATAGAGAAATGATTTCAAAAGAGAAAAATGCCCTCATGTGTGCAATCCATATCCCCCCACTAGAATCCACATACTTTAATGAAGACAGCTTTTCCATCCTAGAGGGGGAGATCAGTCATTTCCAGGCCCAGGAACATGTACTAGTCTGTGGCGACCTAAATACCAGAACTGGACAAGAAGCTGACACTCTTAGCACACAGGGAGACACACACCTTCCTGGAGGTGACAGCATCCCCTCCCCAATATGCCCCTCTAGACACAACTATGACAAAACAATGGACAAAATGGGTCACAACTCCTGCAGCTCTGTTGCATGCTGGATCCTTACACAGTCAATGGTTGGCTTCGAGGGGACTCCAATGGTAGGTACAACTATAGTTAATTTCTTGACAGTAGTACTGTAGGATATTTTATCTCCGACCTCAACCCAGAGTCTCTCAAAGGGTTCACACTGACACCCCTATCAGATCTCAGCAAAATCACAATCTTCTTGAACAGAGCAATAGTCAACCATGAGGCATCGAAGCCGAACAAATTGCATGCTATTAAGAAATGCAATAAATGGAATGAGGGTAGTGCAGAATGCTACCAAAAAACAACAAAAAATCCAATCCCTTATAGACAACTTAGTGGACAAAATGTTTCCCTGCAATAGTGAAGGTGTAAACTTAGCAGTAGGAAGCCTGGAAAGTATATTTGACCTATCAACTAACATCAAATTTAAATTTGGGCAGAAAACCCAAGAAAACTAATAACAATGACAAATGGTTTGATGAAGAATGCAAAAAACACAAGAAATACATTGAGAAACAAATCCAACCAAAAACACAGAGAACCTACGTCTTCACTATGGTTAACAACGTCTCTGAAAACATCTCAATGTGAATGAAGAATCCATAGAATTAAATCACTTCTGGGAAAATTGAAACATACTAATCAAACAACAACATGAAAAGCTATCCAAAATGGAGATGTATGAATAAAGCACTTCTCCAACCGCTTCTGCAATATAACCTGTTGGGGCTACAGGTTAGCAATGAACCCCGAGTCGGGATTGCTAACAAGGCTGGAAATTCAAAACATCAAAAATCTAATAATTTCAATTTCTCAAACCATCAACTATTTTACACAATTTAAAAGATAAACATCTCCTTAATCTAACCACATTGTTCGATTTTCAAAGAGGCTTTACGGCAAAAGCATAAAGTTAGATTATGTTAGGACAGTACATAGCCACAAAAGTACAAACATCCATTTTCAATTCAAGGTCAGGCGTCACCAAAAGCAGAAACCAGCTAGAATTATGCACTAACCTTTGTCAATCTCCATCAGATGACACTCCTAGGACATTATGTTATACAATACATGCATTTTTTGTTCCATCAAGTTCATATTTATATCCAAAAACAGCATTTTACAGTAGCGTGAAATTCAGATTTTTTTCTTCTCTGAAATGCTTCCGGTGAACATAACAAAATTACTATTCGACAACATTGGTAAATTATAATATTGTCATTCAAAGAATAATATATTATCATCTCGTAATTGCTACCGAATGGCCAGATCTCAAAATAACTTTACTGGGAAATCACATTTTGCAATAAACGGGGTGCTATGCTAAGAACAACAGGCTATGCTATACAGTTAGCATCATCTAAAATCGATAATAACATTGTAAATACCCCCTTACCTTTGATTATCTCCATCAGAAGGCAGGATCCCAGGTCCGGAAGGCATTCCAGGTCCGGAACAAATGTGGTTTCTTTTGACAAAGTTCATAATTTATGTCCAAATAACACCAAGTACTTAGCGTTCATTATGCTCCCACAAAACGTGGTTGGGGGGCTGGTAAAATCACGCCGAAAAGCTAAAAAAACCTAGTAAATAATCTATTTATGTTCGTTCAAACATGTCAAATGTTGTTTAGCATTAATCTTTTGGTCCATTTTTAACGTTAAACATCAGTAATATTTTCACACAACCTATCCTATGTCTAGATAAAAAATGATGACAAACTCACGTTTCTCAGATTTATGCGCAGGCGCAAAAAAATGAAGTGATGACATGTCAACTTCCTTGGATTCTAATTTGCTCTCTGTTTATCATAGACGCTTCAAACTACTTTATAAAGATCGTTGACATCTGGTGGAAGCCGTAGGTGTTGCGAAATGAATCCTTTCTCACTATGGTATCTATAAAACAATGACACTAAATAGTACAGTCACAAAATTCACATTTTTTTAAATCTATTTTTCACAGGTTTTTGCCTGCAATATGAGTTTTGTTATACTTACAGACACCATTCAAACTGTTTTAGAAAATTCAGAGTGTTTTCTATCCGAATGTGTTAATAATATGCATATCCTAGCTTCTGAGTTGGTGTAGGAGGCAGTTAAAAATGGGCACATATTTTTTTCAAAATGTCTCAATACTGCCCCCGAGCCCCAACAGGATAACAAAGAACCAAGAGCTAAAACATGTACATGTTAATTTACAAAACTTAGAATCAGCTATTAAAGACTACCAGAACACACAGGATTCTCCAATGACATTGGATGAGCTACAGGGCAAAATACTAACCCTCCAACCCCAAAAGGCCTGTGGTACTTTGCCCCTTGATAACCAGCGCACTTCTGTATGTTGTAAAAGCGTTGCATGGTCACTGCCCATATCATTGCATAATGCAGAAAATGCACGAGTTCAGGGGCCTTGCTTTAACAAAGCATCTTTCAAGCTGTCAGGCATTCCCTTGACAGCAAGAGCCTCTTGGTGGATGCTGCAGTGTACCCAAGTGGCGTTGGGAGCAACTGCTTGCACGCGCTTTACCACTCCACTATGTCTCCCTGTCATGGCTTTTGCACCATCAGTACAGATACCAACACATCTTGACCACCAAAGTCCATTTGATGTCACAAAGCTGTCCAGCACTTTAAAAATATCCTCTCCTGTTGTCCTGGTTTCCAGTGGTTTGCAGAAGAGGATGTCTTCTTTAATTGAACCCCCAGAAATGCAACGGACATATACCAGGAGCTGTGCAAGGCCCGCCATGTCTGTTGACTCATCCAGCTGTAATGCATAGAATTCACTGGCTTGTATGCGAAGCAGTAATTGTTTCAAAACATCTCCTGCCATGTCACTGATGAGTCATGAGTCAGTGTTGTTTGATGACGACGTTGTCTGTATAGTTTTTTTTTGCCTTTTCATCCAGCATTGTCCCAGCCATATTTGCGGCAGCAAGAAGAATTAAGTCCTCCACAATAGTATGGGGCTTGCCTGTCTTAGCCACTCGGTAGTTCACAATATAAGATGTTTAAATCCCCTTATTAATGGTATATGTTGTTTTTATACATGTCTTACTACTCGAAAGTGTCTGCGCAAGAGTGAAGGTTTCCCGCGAGAGAGTAACGGTTAATGTGATTGGATGTTCATTATTTGACTAGTGTGACGTTCATCGTTAGGAGGAGACCAAGGCGCAGCGTGAGTTGGGTTCATCATATTTTATTGATAAATGAGAACCAGAAAAAAACAATACAACGAATTAAAAGCTAGGCGTGCAAACACATGCAACACCAAGACAAGATCCCACAACTGACTGTGGGGAAAAAGGGCTGCCTAAGTATGATTCCCAATCAGAGACAACGAATAACAGCTGCCTCTGATTGGAAACCATACTCGGCCAATGAAAGAAAAAACAACATAGACATACAACACATAGAATGCCCACCCCATGTCACACCCTGACCTAATCAAACAGAGAAAAACGGCTCTCTCAGGTCAGGTCGTGACAACTAGGCTACCTATATTTGACATTGTGTTGTTATTTCACTGAAAACTAGATGGTCTAATTTTATTTTTGGCAGTGAAACGAGGCTACTCAGGGGAGAAAAAAACCTCATCCAAATGTATCGCCCTGTTGGAAAATATAAATGTGTAATGTACTGTTTGAAAATGTGAAAAAATGTTTTTTATAATATATATATATATATATATCTACTGTACTTTGTGCATGACACAAGTAATTTTTCCAACAATTGTTTACAGACAGATTATTTCACTGTATCACAATTCCAGTGGGTCAGAAGTTTAAATAGACTAAGTTGACTGTGCCTTTAAACAGCTTGTAAAAGTCCAGAAAATTATGTCATTGCTTTAGAAGCCTCTGATGGGCTAATTGACATCATTTGAGTCAATTGGAGGTGTACCTGTGGATGTATTTCAAGGCTTACCTTCAAACTCAGTGCCTCTTTGCTTGACATCATGGGAAAATCCAAAGAAATCAACCAAGACCTCAGAAAAGAAATTGTAGACCTCCACAAGTCTGGTTCAACCTTGGGAGCAATTTCCAAACGCCTGAAGGTACCACGTTCATCTGTACAAACAGTAGTACGCAAGTATAAACACCATGGGACCACACATCCATCATACCACTCAGGAAGGAGACGCGTTCTGTCTCCTAGAGATGAATGTACTTTGGTGTGAAAAGTGCAAATCAATCCAAGAACAACAGCAAAGGACCTTGTGAAGATGCTGGAAGAAACAGGTACAAAAGTATCTATTGCCACAGTAAAACTAGTCCTATATCAACATAACCTGAAAGGCCACTCAGCAAGGAAGAAGCCACTGCTCCAAAACCGCCATAAAAAAGCCAGACGACAGTTTGCAACTGAACATGGGGACAGGGATTGTACTTTTTGGAGAACTTTCCTCTGGTCTGATGAAACAAAAATAGAACTGTTTGGCCATAATGACCATCGTTATGTTTGGAGGGAAACGGGGGAGGCTTGCAAGCCAAAGAACACCATCCAAACCGTGAAGCACGGGGGTGGCAGCATCATGTTGTGGGTATGCTTTGCTGTAGGAGGGACTGGTGCACTTCACAAAATAGATGGCATCATGAGGCATGAAAATTATGTGGATACATTGAAGTAACATCTCAAGACATCAGTCAGGAAGTTAAAGCTTAGTCGCAAATGGGTCTTCCAAATGGACAATGACCCCAAGCATACTTACAAAGTTGTGGCAAAATGGCTTAAGGACAACTAAGTCAAGGTATTGGAGTGGCCATTACAAAGCCCTGACCTAAATCCTACAGAAAATGTGTGGGCAGAAGTGAAAAAGTGTGTGCGAGCAAGGAGGCCTACAAACCTGACTCATTTACACCAGCTCTGTCAGGAGGAATGGGCCAACATTCATCCAACTTATTTTGGGAAGCTTGTGGAAGGCTATCTGACACATTTGACCCAAGTTAAACAATTTAAAGGCAATGCTACCAAATGCTAATTGAGTGTATGTAAACTTCTGACCCACTGGGAATGTGATGAAATAAATAAAAGCTGAAATAAATCATTCTCTCTACTATTATTCTGACATTTCACATTCTTAAAATAAAGTGGTGATCTTAACTGACCTAAAACAGGTATTTTTTTATTTGATTAATTGTCAGGAACTGTGAAAAACTGAGTTTAAGTGTATTTGGCTAAGGTGTATGTAAACATCCGACTTCAACTATATATATATATATATATATATATATATATATATATATATATATATATATATATATATACACAGTGGGGAGAACAAGTATTTGATTCACTGCCGATTTTGCAGGTTTTCCTACTTACAAAGCATGTAGAGGTCTGTAATTTTTATCATAGGTACACTTCAACTCTGAGAGACGGAATCTAAAACAAAAATCCAGAAAATCACATTGTATGATTTTTAAGTAATTAATTTGCATTTTATTGCATGACATAAGTATTTGATACATCAGAAAAGCAGAACTTAATATTTGGTACAGAAACCTTTGTTTGCAATTACAGAGATCTTACGTTTCCTGTAGTTCTTGACCAGGTTTGCACACACTGCAGCAGGGATTTTGGCCCACTCCTCTATACAGACCTTCTCCAGATCCTTCAGGTTTCGGGGCTGTCGCTGGGCAATACGGACTTTCAGCTCCCTCCAAAGATTTTCTATTGGGTTCAGGTCTGGAGACTGGCTAGGCCACTCCAGGACCTTGAGATGCTTCTTACGGAGCCACTCCTTAGTTGCCCTGGCTGTGTGTTTCGGGTCGTTGTCATGCTGGAAGACCCAGCCACGACCCATCTTCAATGCTCTTACTGAGGGAAGGAGGTTGTTGGCCAAGATCTCGCGATACATGGCCCATCCATCCTCCCCTAAATACGGTGCAGTCGTCCTGTCCCCTTTGCAGAAAAGCATCCCCAAAGAATGATGTTTCCACCTCCATGCTTCACGGTTGGGATGGTGTTCTTGGGGTTGTACTCATCCTTCTTCTTCCTCCAAACACGGCGAGTGGAGTTTAGACCAAAAATCTATAGTTTTGTCTCATCAGACCACATGACCTTCTCCCATTCCTCCTCTGGATCATCCAGATGTCCTGTGTGGCTCAGTTGGTAGAGCATGGTGTTTGGAATGCCAGGGTTGTGGGTTCGATTCCCACGGGGGACCAGTTGCTCTGGATAAGAGTGTCTGCTAAATGACTAAAATGTAAATGGTCATTGGCAAACTTCTGACGGGCGTGGACATGCGCTGGCTTGAGCAGGGGACCTTGCCTGCGCTGCAGGATTTTAATCCATGACGGCGTAGTGTGTTACTAATGGTTTTCTTTGAGACTGTGGTCCCAGCTCTCTTCAGGTCATTGACCAGGTCCTGCCGTGTAGGTCTGGGCTGATCCCTCACCTTCCTCATGATCATTGATGCCCCACGAGGTGAGATCTTGCATGGAGCCCCAGACCGAGGGTGATTGACCGTCATCTTGAACTTCTTCCATTTTCTAATAATTGCGGCAACAGTTGTTGCCTTCTCACCAAGCTGCTTGCCTATTGTCCTGTAGCCCATCCCAGCCTTGTGCAGGTCTACAATTTTATCCCTGATGTCTTTACACAGCTCTCTGGTCTTGGCCATTGTGGAGAGGTTGGAGTCTGTTTGATTGAGTGTGTGGACAGTTGTCTTTTTTCAGGTAACGAGTTCAAACAGGTGCAGTTAATACACATAATGAGTGGAGAACAGGAGGGCTTCTTAAAGAAAAACTAACAGGTCTGTGAGAGCCGGAATTCTTACTGGTTGGTAGGTGATCAAATACTTATGTCATGCAATAAAATGCTAATTAATTAATTAAAAATCATACAATGTGATTTTCTGGATTTTTGTTTTAGATTCCGTCTCTCACAGTTGAAGTGTGCCTATGATGTACCTATGAAAATTACAGACCTCTACATGCTTTGTAAGTAGGAAAACCTGCAAAATCGGCAGTGTGTCAAATACTTGTTCTCCCCACTGTATATATATACAGTACATATTTCCCACAGATCACACAGACCCACAAATAATTAGAAAAGAATTCAAACATTGATAAACTTCCATATGTGTTAGGCGAAATGCTGCATTGTGCAATCACATCAGCAAGATTTGTGGGCCATTGCCACAGGAAAACAGCAACGAATGGAAGGCAAACATAATAGTAAATACCACCGATGTTTATCTGTTTATTTACCTTCCCCTACTATTAATACTACAACTATTTGCATATTGTTAAACCCTGTACATACTGTAGCTGATAATATAATGAAATGTCTTTATCATTTTGAAACCTTTGTGAGTGCAATGTTTACTGTTCATAAAAAAAGATGATGTATTGTGTCTTCTCACATTTGTTTATTGTGTATTTCACTTGCTTTGACAATGCAAGCACATGTTTCCCAAGCAAACAAAGCCCCACTGAATTGAGAGAGAGAAAGAGAGAGCGAGCGAGATTAAAAATGAAGAAAACACATTTATTGGACACCCAGGCTCAGTGTACCTCCTCTGAATGAAACATCCACCAACTGGGCACAGATGTAAATTCAACGTCTATTCCATGTTTGTTCAATGAGATTTCATTGAAATGACGTGGAACAATGTTGAACACAGTGGGCTGCGAGTCTGTCAACAGTCTTAATAGGAGGCAAACCAAACCAAACACACAACACAGAGGAAGGAGACAGCTCCCGAGGTTCGATCCCGGGCTGTATCACAACCGGCTGTGATCGGGAGTCATATAGGTGCTGGGCACAATTGGCCCAGCGTCGTCCGGGTTAGGGGAAGGTTTGGGCGGGGTGCTTTACAAGTAGGCCGTCATTGTAAATAATAATTTGTTCTTAAATGATTTGCCTAGTTAAATAAAGGTAATAAAGCAAAGACACCAACACCTAAAAGTTCAGCCAACTTTACATAGACCCTGTGCTCTGGGGCGGTCTACGCTGCTGCCAGCATGGGTTGGAATCTACTGCTCTTTTAGCACTCTGTTTCCTCCATTTCTCTATTCAATAAACATACAAAGACTTAAAATCAAACTTTACATAGATCCTTGCATTTCTGCATGAACTTGAACAATAGTGGGGTTTCATTTAGATGAACCTGAGAGAATAAGTGGAATTCTGTCCCCAATTTAAATTTCAACTTTACACTTTGTCCATTGCTTTTTGGAAGTTGCTTAAATGCTACAGTGACTTTGAGGGAGTTTATGATATTGGCACAATGGAAAGAAATAGGTGTTAGCTATTTGAACAGAAGTGCTACCCTGATTATTGCAATTATCATAGTCTTTATGATAATCACTCAATAATTATCTTGATATTATTCATTTTTGCACTGATCAGAACTCCACCAGGTATGGATTAATTATTGGAGTACAGAGTTATTCTTTGAGATTTAAACAATTCTTGGAGTATGCAGTAATTCTTACATTGACATCATTTAGCAGACACTCTTATCCAGAGCGGCTGACAGGAGCAATTAAGGTTGCGCCTTGGGGATTTGAACTGGTGACCTTTCGGTTACTGGACCAATGCTCTTAACTGCTAGGCTACCATGTGTCCAGTGTCATGTTGTCCCTTGTATTTCCTCCTGTGTACCTGCAGGTCCTCATCAGGACAACAGATATCAACACAACAACTCCACTCCCTCCTCTCTCCTTTCCTTATGGGCTTGCTTATGGGGTGGGCTCGGACACTTCCTCTAACCAAGGACTTGGTGCAAGAAGCATTGCTCCATACTGGAGCAAGTAAATGTGATTCATTGCAGTAATAGCATTAAAAGTATGAGTATAAATACCCTTTGGTTGATCTTGTTGCATGCATTTGTACTGCAGGGGAGACACTGTAGCATACTCCAACTCTTTCCCATCTCTCTGTGGAGACATGAGGCAGAGATGGCAGGTAACTGGGGTCTGGATTGATGTTGCCTTACAGCAGAGCACAGCAGGGGCCTGACTCGCTCTCTCTCTCTCACACCTGCAATGCACCAGTCGGCTGTCACCTCCAACTCTACATCTCTCTTACTCTCAGACCTATCTCTATGTCTCTATATTTTTTACCTAATTGTCAACACACATTTGCTGAAACTACATCTCAGGTTCTCAAAACTCTAAACACAAAACACACCACAGGGATCATATACAGTAACACCTTACAGATGCTTAACCCCAAAACAGCTGATTGTTAGAAATACAAAGGGAGCCATTCTGTAACTGTGTCTTTGCTCTCTCCCTTAACCTGATTTAGAGGGCTTGGGTTAAATGCAGAAGACACATTGCAGTTGAATGCATTCAGTTATACAACTGACTAGGTATCCCCCTTTTCCTTTCCCTTTCATTCTCTGTTCTGCTGTACAGACTATGACTGATTGGCTGAATCTCTTTTCATGGGCTTGACCGACCGCAGGGCATGTAGGACCCAGCTGTATATGTATCGACCGTAGGAACACACGGTTAGAGAGAGAAAGGGAGTGTGTGAGTGTGACACTAGCATGTGTGATCGTGATGGTGGGGTGTGTTTAAAGCTTTAGGCTGAGAGACAGTAAATCAGACCCCTCCAACTCCTCCTGCCTCTATGGCCATCACTTCCTGATCCACTCTGGACTGATTTAGAAGTCTGGAGGGACCTATAAACACACACCATGGACACTGTCTGGGCTTGACTCGCCAGGCTTTACCCTCCATGAATCTAATGTGTGTGTGTCTGTGGTGTGTGTGTGTCTGTGTGTGTGTGAGGTATGTGTGTTTGTGTGTGTGTGAGGTATGTGTGTGGTGTATGCGTGTGTGTGTGTGTGTGTGTGTGTGTGTGTGTGTGTGTGTGTGTGTGTGTGTGTGTGTGTGTGTGTGTGTGTGTGTGTGTGTGCGTGTGGTGTGTGTGTGTGTGTGTGTGTGGTGTGTGTGTGTGTGTGTGTGTGTGTGTGTGGTGTAGTGTGTGCGTGTGTGTGGTGTGTGTGTGGTGAAGTGTCTGTGTGTGTGTGTGTGTGCGTGGTGTGTTGTGTGTTTTCCTGTGTACCAAATACGGCAGATATTGTTGTTGTGGGGGGGGGGGGGGGGGGGGGAGCAGAGGGAGGTGCTGATTTTGGAAGAGGGCTGCTCATTAGTTTGTTACATGGTGCAGGCCTTTGCTGCCAAGCTTATTAAATTCCAGCCCCTCGTATCACGCTTGGACACCCTCGGATATAGGTGCAAGTTAGTAGCACTGATGTTTGGCGGTCTCGGCCACGTGCATAGGTATGTGGCCTCCACAATGCTGGCCTGCCTAAGACTAAAGCAATGCAACTGGCTAGGTAGTGCTTTGTTTCAGCTGTTATGGGAAGCTTAGCTGTTTGGAGATGATGTCTATGCATACAAATACCGTTGCTATGTTTGAATCCTTATTAAATGTAATGGGAATTGTGGATTAAAATAAAGTATTTAAAATGTGTGTCTGTGTTTCTGTGTGTGTGTGTTACTGTAAATCTCACAGGTAGGACAACAGTCTTTTTACCAGATGTTCCTTTGTTGTTGTTGTTATTTATTTTAATACACTGAAGCATACACTGTCATCTTTTTGAGGTCATCTTATGTTTACGCTTTAACCTATGACCTCTAATGCTGACCTCCAGCCAAAACATATTCCACTGGTGCTGTTGTAGCCATGGCAACATGGTGGTATGACTAGGTTACTCTCCGTCTCAAAGCCTCCAGCAGTGAGGGTGAATATTGTACAACACAAACCAAGTTTCCATCTAACCTTTTTATGCAAGTAAAGTAATGTTGAGTAAAAAAAAGAATGGAAACATTGAGTCATGGGATGGTTTGTTGTGTGGTCCTCCCACTACGAGTCGGGAAACTATGAAGTTTATTAGGCTACAAATGAAATAAGTGAACTTTACAGTGTGGTGAAAGTGCAAGGTGATGAGCTTGCTGCTGTTTTCCAATAAATATTGAGGGAGATATTCTGGTGACATGACAAATAAAAAGAATCTTGCTCTTTTGTCCATAATAATCTCATCATCTCTAGGCTATACGTGTGCTCTAGCCAACAGTCTCAGTCTATTTATTCGGTACAATGGAATTTAACCGCAAAAGGTAATTTTATGTGCACTACATCATCACGCACAACCTTTTATCTGCAACAAGTCAACAAGTCATGTAAAAAGTACTTACTCTAGAATTCTGTAGTAAACTGCTGTATACTGAAGAAGGCTATACTCCACATTGTAGTATCCCTTGATCATGTGTAGTACTTAGTATGGAATGTTGTAGTATATTGTACAATAGTACAGTAAATACTAAAGTATCATCCACACAAAAAACACTGTAGTAAATACTACAGAATTAGCCCACAAAATCACTACAGTCCATGGGTGTCTCTCTGCGTGTGTGTGTGTGTGTGTGTGTGTGTGTGTGTGTGTGTGTGTGTGTGTGTGTGTGTGTGTGTGTGTGTGTGTGTGTGTGTGTGTGTCGCTCTCTTTGTGTGTGTGTGTGTGTGTGTGTGTGTGTGTGTGTGTGTGTGTGTGTGTGTGTGTGTGTGTGTGTGTGTGTGTGTGTGTGTGTGTGTGTGTGTGTGTGTGTGTGTGTGTGTGTGTGTGTGTGTGTGTGTGTGTGTGTGTGAGAGAGTGAGAGTGAGAGTGAGAGTGAGAGTGGATGTGTGTTTGTGTTACAGAGAGGAAATGTGTTATCTTGTGCCTGATAAACTATTGATCATTTGTTCATGTGTATCTCTGTCATTTGTCAATGACAGATAACCAAAGTAGTGGCCTGTGTTTGCCTGTCTGTTGTCCCAGTGCAATAGGCCAATCTCAGATACACAGTTATTGTCACTCAGCACATTGACTGGGGAACGCTGTATTCTGTCTTACACTAAAGCAGGGGCCTGAGCTGTAGATCCAATTGGCTGTTGGCTGTAGAGACTTCACTGCCATCCATGTCAAGGGCCTGGGAAATCCAGTATTTGGTTGGTTGGTTAAGGTTGGTTATGGTTGGCTTTCACTGAACTATCTACAAGTGATTTCAGGTCGGGAGGAGTTCAGGGATGATTTTCCATACTCTGAATGTGTTTCAAATTACACCCAATTATACTATAAATATATATATATAGAACCTGGTTGTTTTCCGCACTAAAACAGTTTGTCTTTTTTAAACATATGAAAAATATATATTTATATATAATGCACTATTTCTCTTCAGAATCCTGTGTCTTTTAATACGGTTCTGGCCCAAAGTAGCACATTACATAGAGAGTAGGGAGTCACGTGTGATGTGTCCCCTATTGACATGTGTCACTTTGTCCACATAACGTCCCAGATCAACGCTCCATTGAAGAGATCCTGTCTCCTGCACTTGCATCTGCCTGCATAACTATTCTGTGGTTTCCGTGGTTACGGGTGTATTTACGCTAGTGATGTACGATGTATCCCGCCCTGTTCGCTCTCTTCAGGCCTGTCGGCGCAATCGAAAGGAAAATAGCTCAACGTGAACAATGTACTGTAAAAACAGACATGGAGTGAGTTCTTCAGCTACTGAACAGGTAGACACATACAGGAGGCAGGGCACTGCGTTCATCCACCTCTGGCCTGCTCGCCTCCCTACCTCTGAGGAAGCACAGTTCCCGCTCAGCCCAGTCAAAACTGTTCGCTGCTCTGGCACCCCAATGGTGGAACAAGCTCCCTCACGACGCCAGGACAGCGGAGTCAATCACCACCTTCCGGAGACACCTGAAACCCCACCTCTTTAAGGAATACCTGGGATAGGATAAAGTAATCCTTCTAACCCCCCCCCTTAAAAGATTTAGATGCACTATTGTAAAGTGGTTGTTCCACTGGATATTATAAGGTGAATGCACCAATTTGTAAGTCGCTCTGGATAAGAGCGTCTGCTAAATGACTTAAATGTAAATGAAATGAAGGTTGGCTGCTTACTGACTGCTCCTTTATCTGCAGTCGACAGTAGGTAAAAATGTTGTAAGGTATTCAGTGAACAAATAAAAAATCGAATAGCAATATTTTACTAATGCGACTGGTAAAATTTGCCTAATTATATTGTTACTTATTACATTATGGTTATATTGGTTAGTTACAATTAAAATAGTTTGTGTAATCAGGATTGTGTTTGTTTGTAAGGTTGTTTCACCATTCTTCACCATTCTTCACCATTCTTCACCATTCTTCACCATTCTTCATCATTCTTCTCCACAACCCATTATAAGTGACAGCTGCCATGCTTCCGTTGAGCCTGAATGGAAATCATTCTATCTATCCCTGTCGTTCTGGACCAAGCAATACACTGCTGTCTCCTGATGTAATCATCTAGCCTCCGTCTGAGAGATGCTGTAACTGCTTTACATCTCTGTCACACAGGGGGATGGAGGGGGTGCAGAAGCCCATTCAAATTGTATTCACTTCAATGCAAATGTAATTTGAATCCAAATCTATTCTAATTGTAATTAACTGTATGTTGAATGTTGGTTATTGTAATCAAATTATAACCCTTCCATCACCTGGCTTTAACAGCACACCCTCAGGAGCCCCCCTTCTGCCCTCCTGGACCCCCTTCATCACAGCGGTTTAAATGGGTCTTTAATCTCTATCCAATGATCAATCACGATCTGTCGCTCCGGGTTATATCCTGGGCCCTGACCCCTGACTCCTCCCTGGGGACTGTGTTCCAATCACAGAGAAACAGGAAGGGCATTGCTTTTGACAGCAGGCTTTATGAGAGGCCTCCTGGGAAATGTAGTGTTGGTGCGCAAAAGAGGAGTACGAGTCACCATCTGTCTCCCTCACTCAGCCACTATGTGTGTGTGTGTGTGTGTGTGTGTGTGTGTGTGTGTGTGTGTGTGTGTGTGTGTGTGTGTGTGTGTGTGTGTGTGTGTGTGTGTGTGTGTGTGTGTGTGTGTGTGTGTGTGTGTGTGCGTGTGCTCTTTGGATACCCGTGCAGAGGGAACACAATATTATCACACGATGTATACCCACACACATACACTCGCACACACACATACATTACGTTACTGTTAACCACACGCAACATGCTCACACAAGCCTTCCTTACAGCTCACAATCAAACACAGACACACAGACACAAGCACAAACACACAAACACACAAACAAACACACAAACAGACAGACAGACAGACAGACAGACAGACAGACAGACAGACAGACAGACAGACAGACAGACAGACAGACAGACAGACAGACAGACAGACAGACAACACACACACACACACACACACACACACACACACACAGAGAAGCTCAAGGTTGAGCCTTCCCTGTCCCCCAGCCTTCCCTGTCCCCCACTCTACGGGCTGTTTTACGATTCCTGGCGACGTTCCGAATCCACATTACCATTCCATACTTGTCGCTCGTTTCATTGTGCATTCTGGAAATAGAGAGAGAGGACCCCTCCTCTTCCTGCTCTCCCCCTCTCTCTCTCTCTCACTCACACACACACACACACACACACACACACACACACACACACACACACACACACACACACACACACACACACACACACACACACACACACACACACACACACACACACACACACACACACACACACATACACACACACACACACACACACAGAGCAGCTCGAGGTTAAAGGGAAACTTCACAATTGTTCAACAGTGATGGGGGAAGAAGTTTTGATCAAGTTCCTAACGAGTTCAGGAAGCCAAGCTAGAGCTCTGTGAGACGTTCACAGTGATTGGGGGAAATGTTTTGATCAAGAGAGACCATTAGAAAATATACTCACGTTATTAGTTTTATAAATTGATTATACTGTATTTGAAACATATAAATAAGTAATTTGAAGCCTTATTAATACTGTTTTGTTCAATGTGAAATACATCATGTAAAATGTTTCACATTTACTCTGTCCTCAAAAGTGACTACACCTCAGCAATTTGTAACTATTTTTACCAGAAAGGTGAGATTTTAACCTTTCTTGGAGAATGCAGCATTACTTGTTATTGTTTATGGCCCTCTCATGATAAATAATTACCTTAGCAGATTACGTAGATTACATTTCCAAATACATTTAGTTACATTTAAAATATTTTAAGGAATGATATCAGTGTGGAGGCACAGTGTGGAGTGTGTAAAGGCCGATTTATACACCACGAAAATGGACCCTATGGAGAGTAGCGCTGTCTTGCAATGTCATAGTTTTTTTTTACCTGGAAATGTGAAACCTGACGAATCAACGTGTCAGTCCTCGCGAAGACTGAAGGGCAGTTTTGAGTGAGTTGTGCAATGGAAGTCCCACCCGTGTGTCTACATCACATCTTTTCCAGTATCCGTTCTGATATAAATGCACAAACAATTTGGGATTTACCACTACTTTGCTGCTACTACTTGCTATTCTACTCAAAAGCTTCCTTTTTTTGTGCTTTTATTTCGAGATTTGCTACAAGCAATTCTGTCTGTTTCTGTCCAGTTTTGAGGAGAGTCTGGGTGAGCTGGTGAGGTAATACGAGCACCTCCACAACCTTTCCATGTCGTTGTCTTCGGAAAAGCACGCAAAAGCCAACAGCTGGAAGAAGCGACATTTGAACACTGATACCAATATCAAAGAAACATTGGACTCGGTATGTTCGCAATCTGAATAGACTAAAGGAGAAGAGGAGTGGGGAAGCCGCCGGGGTGTGAGTCCCACCAGTCGTTCGACGACTGGATTGGCTTCGTGTTTACGTAAAACGTTGCAAGATACGGTATGCAGTCTTGTCATGCAGCCGAGACCTTCCGTACAGTGTGTGTTTGTGATCGTATGTGTATCAGATCTAGTTATAAAATGAAATCAGCTCTTTTCTGGATGGGACACATTGTGCGTGGTGTTATCATAATGAGTAGCAGGGCTAGTTCAAACGTCTGAAAACAGACACTGTGGTGTTATCATAATGAGTAGCAGAGCTAGTTCAAACGTCTGAAAACAGACACTGTGGCGTTATCATAATGAGTAGCAGGGCTAGTTCAAACGTCTGAAAACAGACACTGTGGCGTTATCATAATGAGTAGCAGGGCTAGTTCAAACGTCTGAAAACAGACACTGTGGCGTTATCATAATGAGTGGCAGGGCTAGTTCAAACGTCTGAAAACAGACACTGTGGCGTTATCATAATGAGTGGCAGGGCTAGTTCAAACGTCTGAAAACAGACACTGTGGCGTTATCATAATGAGTGGCAGGGCTAGTTCAAACGTCTGAAAACAGACACTGTGGCGTTATCATAATGAGTGGCAGGGCTAGTTCAAACGTCTGAAAACAGACACTGTGGCGTTATCATAATGAGTGGCAGGGCTAGTTCAAACGTCTGAAAACAGACACTGTGGCGTTATCATAATGAGTGGCAGGGCTAGTTCAAACGTCTGAAAACAGACACTGTGGCGTTATCATAATGAGTGGCAGGGCTAGTTCAAACGTCTGAAAACAGACACTGTGGCGTTATCATAATGAGTAGCAGGGCTAGTTCAAACGTCTGAAAACAGACACTGTGGCGTTATCATAATGAGTAGCAGGGCTAGTTCAAACGTCTGAAAACAGACACTGTGGCGTTATCATAATGAGTAGCAGGGCTAGTTCAAACGTCTGAAAACAGACACTGTGGCGTTATCATAATGAGTAGCAGGGCTAGTTCAAACGTCTGAAAACAGACACTGTGGCGTTATCATAATGAGTAGCAGGGCTAGTTCAAACGTCTGAAAACAGACACTGTGGCGTTATCATAATGAGTAGCAGGGCTAGTTCAAACGTCTGAAAACAGACACTGTGGCGTTATCATAATGAGTAGCAGGGCTAGTTCAAACGTCTGAAAACAGACACTGTGGCGTTATCATAATGAGTAGCAGGGCTAGTTCAAACGTCTGAAAACAGACACTGTGGCGTTATCATAATGAGTAGCAGGGCTAGTTCAAACGTCTGAAAACAGACACTGTGGCGTTATCATAATGAGTAGCAGGGCTAGTTCAAACGTCTGAAAACAGACACTGTGGCGTTATCATAATGAGTAGCAGGGCTAGTTCAAACGTCTGAAAACAGACACTGTGGCGTTATCATAATGAGTAGCAGGGCTAGTTCAAACGTCTGAAAACAGACACTGTGGCGTTATCATAATGAGTAGCAGGGCTAGTTCAAACGTCTGAAAACAGACACTGTGGCGTTATCATAATGAGTAGCAGGGCTAGTTCAAACGTCTGAAAACAGACACTGTGGCGTTATCATAATGAGTAGCAGGGCTAGTTCAAACGTCTGAAAACAGACACTGTGGCGTTATCATAATGAGTAGCAGGGCTAGTTCAAACATCTGAAAACAGACACTGTGGTGTGTGTGTGTGTGTGTTAATTAGATTGAGATGTTTATGAAGTCAGTTCTTTTGGCCGGAAGAGGAAGACAGCTGAGTGATGGTCATTATGGTAGTCTTTATTGTGATGAGTGAATAAGAAAAAAAGCTACATCCAAACAGCAAAACCAAGTGTGTAGCTCACAACATGACATATAAACAGTCCTCAACCAGATGAAGAGAACATATGTGCGCACATTTACTGTACAAAAAAAAGGTGTCCAAAAGGGTTCTTCGGCTGTACCCATTGGATAACCCTTTTTAGTTCCAGGTAGAACCTTTTTTGGTTCGAGGTAGAACTTTTTGGGGTTCAATGTGGAGCCCTCTGTGTAAAGGGTTCTTCCTTGAACCAAAAAAAGAGTTATCCTATGGAGACAGCCGAATAACTATTTTAGGTTCTAGATAGCACCTTTTTTTCTATGAGTGTAGGGTGCCACGTGAGATAGCAACACCCTGGAAAGACACTCGACCAGCTGGTGTGAGGAAGTAGTCCTTGAGGTTGTTGCACATGTCTATAGCAACTCTGGTTGCCCTGTCTGTCGACATATTTCTTGCATCCAGGAAACTGGTGTCTCCTTGTACCACCTGACTCTACTGGACGCAGGTTTCCAGTGGGTGTGGAGTGGTCAACAAACGTGGGGTGGATGTACTGTGTTGATGACTCTGTGTTGCCAGTGGCTGCAGTGTCTGTGGTGCAAAAGTAGTTGTAGAGGGCCATGCAGGCCTTGGCCACAATGGTCTCAGCTTTCTCTGGGGCAACCTCAAGGGCTCGTCCCACCATCCTCAATCTTGCAGCAAGGATCCCAAAGCAGTTCTCGGAAGTTATTCTGGCTCTTGAGCAGCGGTAGTTCTAGATCTTCTTGGCGTCATCAAGGCCAGAAGAATCTTTAAATAAAAGAAGCGTTTCCATTAGTATTGAACAAAAATATGAAGGCTATCAAACGTACCGTAACGTGTAGGCAAGGCTTTGGACAAACAGTTCCTTCAGGAATTATTCATACCCCTTGACTTATTCCACATTTTGTTGTGTTACAGCCTGAATTTGTTATTTATTTAAAATTAAATAGATTTTTTTCTCACCCAGCTTCACACAATACCCCATAATGACAAAGTAAAAACAATTTTTTAGATATTTTTGCAAATTTATTGAAAATGAAATACAGAAATATTCAATTTACGTAAGTATTCACACCCCTGAGTCAATACATGTTAGAATCACCTTTGGCAGCGTTTACAGCTGTGAGACTTTCTGGGTAAGTCTCTAACAGCTTTGCACACCTGGATTGTACACATTTTGCACTTTATTCTTCTGTCAACTTGGTTGTTGATCATTGCTAGACAGCTATTTTCAAGTCTTGCCATAGATGTTCAAGCCGATTTAAGTCAAAACTGTAACTAGACCACTCAGAAACATTCAATGTCATCTTTGTAAACAATTCCATTGATATTTGGTCTTGTGTTTTAAGTTATTGTTCTGCAGCCACCACCAGGCTTGAAAGTACTCAGTGATGTTGGATTTGTATTCAGGACATAAAAATAATTTCTTTGCCACATTTTTTGCAGTTTTACTTTAGTGCCTTATTGCAAACAGGTTGCATGTTTCTTTAGTGCCTTATTGCAAACAGGTTGCATGTTTCTTTAGTGCCTTATTGCAAACAGGTTGCATGTTTCTTTAGTGCCTTATTGCAAACAGGTTGCATGTTTCTTTAGTGCCTTATTGCAAACAGGTTGCATGTTTCTTTAGTGCCTTATTGCAAACAGGTTGCATGTTTCTTTAGTGCCTTATTGCAAACAGGTTGCATGTTTCTTTAGTGCCTTATTGCAAACAGGTTGCATGTTTCTTTAGTGCCTTATTGCAAACAGGTTGCATGTTTCTTTAGTGCCTTATTGCAAACAGGTTGCATGTTTCTTTAGTGCCTTATTGCAAACAGGTTGCATGTTTCTTTAGTGCCTTATTGCAAACAGGTTGCATGTTTCTTTAGTGCCTTATTGCAAACAGGTTGCATGTTTCTTTAGTGCCTTAATGTAAACAGGTTGCATGTTTCTTTAGTGCCTTATTGCAAACAGGTTGCATGTTTCGTAAAATATTTTCAACCTTCTTTTCACTCTGTCATGTAGGTTATTATTGTGGAGTAACTACAATGTTGTTGATCCATCCTTACTTTTCTCCTATCACAGCCATTAAAGTCTGCACCTGTTTAAAGTCACCATTGGCCTCATGGTGAAATCCCCGAGTGGTTTCCTTCTGTAACGGTCGTCGTATGTCATGGACCAAGGCGCAGCGGGTTGAGTGCTCATCTTACCTTTATTAGAACACGTAACAAACAAAACAAGAAAATGATCGAACGAACAGTGTTGCATGCTAACACACAGCAGTACAACAACACCTTCCCACAAAGGGACAGGTGAAACAGGGCTACCTAAGTATGACTCTCAATCAGCAACAACGATGATTGAGAGCCATACCAGGCCAAACAAAGAAATAAACAACATAGAAAACCATAGAAATACAAAACAAGAACATTACCAAAAAACCCCAGAACACATACATCAAACACCCCTTTTACATAAATACATATCCCATTAAACCCTGAACCACATAAAACAAATAACCCCTGCTACATCCTGACCAAACTACAATAACCAATAACCCCTTATACTGGTCAGGACATGACACCTTCCTTTCCGGCAACTGAGTTAAGAAGGACGCCTGTATCTTTGTAGTGACTGGGTGTATTAATACACCACCCAAAGTGTAACTAATAACTTCACCATGCTCAAAGGGATATTCAATGTCTGCTTTATTTTTGTTTTTACCCATGTTTTTACCCATCCGCCAATAGTTGCCCTTCTATTCACCGCATTGGAAAACCTCCCTGGTGTTTGTGGTTGAATCTGTATTTGAAATTGACTGCTCAACTCAGAGTCCATACAACTTTGACTTGTTAAGCAAATGTTTACTCCTGAACTTATTTAGGCTTGCATTAAAATGGGGTTGAATACTTATTGACTCAGCTTGTCATTTGTTATTTATTTGTAAAAAATTCTAAAAACACAATTCCACTTTGACATTATGGGGCATTGTGTGTCGGCATACAATCTCAATTTAATCTATTTTATATTCAGGCTGTAACATAACAAAATGTGGAAAATGTCAAGGGGTGTGAAACTTTCTGAAGGCACTGTATGCCCCCTTCCTGACAGATCACTTTTATGTTAGGCATATAATTACAACGTCTATATTGGTATAATTTTCACATCATATGTATAGTCACATGTATTTTAGCGTATCTTACCTGGATATCGTTTACCATCAGAGAAAATGCCTCGTCTCCTACAAAGACATCTGGGCTCGGTGTTTGGGTCCCCGGCAAGCACTCTGACCTTGGCAGCTGGCCTGCAATGAGTTGGGAGCCGAACTTGCTTTGTGAGAAGATTCCTGCATCTCCCTCCCGACCACATAAGGGCGTCGCTCTTCATACCAGTCCATAAAGTCTATATATTTTCAATTGAAATCATCAAAACAAACAAGAGGAAGTGTATCAGATGTTCATGTGTAACAGTCAAATCCCCAACAAAAACATTCCTGTGATAATATGAATGATAAACGGGCTATATATGAAGACGTGTATGCCATAAATTGTAATGCTATAACATTTATCTATAAGAAATAAACTCATACAAATAAACACATGTATGGTTCCTGTGTTTCTTTTTGTTCATTTAAGTTTATTGCACATGTTGTGTTCAAAATGCAGCAAATGATTACAGAAAAGTAGGGCAGATATTTGTATTACGAAGTTACCACAAGATGGAAGTCAGAAAATGGATTGAGGACGGTAATATTAATGTGCTATTAAATGATCTACAAATTATACGAAAGCCTAGCCCCTGACGCAAAGTAGAAACAAGCTGGTGTGAGTCCAGTGAGTCCAGAGTCCAGTGCTGGATTTTTTAATGGAGAAGATTTATTGATTCTCCATCATCTCCTCTTGCAGTGTGCAGTGGATGAGTTTAATAGTAAGTACAGTGCTTTGCAAAAGTATTCATCCCCCTTGGCCTTTTTCCTATTTTGTTGCATTACAACCTGTAATTTAAATGGATTTTTATTTGGATTTCATGTAATGGACATACACAAAATAGTCCAAATTGGTCAAGTGAAATGAAAAAAATTACTGGTTTCAAAAAATTCTAAGAAAATGTAAATGGAAAGTGGTGTGTGCATATGTATTCACCCCCTTTGCTTTGAAGCCCCTAAATACGATCTGGTGCAATCAATTACCTTCAGAAGTCACATAATTAGTTAAATAAAGTCCACCTGTGTGCAATCTAAGTTTAATATGGTCTCAGTATATATACACCTGTTCTGAAAGGCCCCAGAGTCTGCAACACCACTAAGCAAGGGGCATCACCAAGCCAGCGGCACCATGAAGACCAAGGAGCTCTCCAAACACTTCAGGACAAAGTTGTGGAGAAGTACAGATCAGGGTTGGGTTATAAAAAAATATCCGCCACATTGAACATCCCACGGAGCACCATTAAACTATTGTAAAAAAAATGGAAAGAATATGGCACCACAACAAACCTGCCAAGAGAGGGCCGCCCACCAAAACTCACAAACAAGGCAAGGAGGGTATTAATCAGCGAGGCAACAAAGAGACCAAAGAATAACCTGAAGGAGCTGCCAAGCTCCACAGAGGAGATTGGAGTATCTGTCCATAGGACCACTATAAGCTGTGCACTCCACAGAACTGGGCTTTGTCGAAGAGTGGCCAGAAAAAAAGCCATTGCTTCAAGAAAAAAATAAGCAAACACGTTTTGTGTTCACCAAAAGGCATGTGTGAGACTCCTCAAACATATGGAGGAATGTACTCTGGTCAGATGAGACTAAAATTGAGCTTTTTGGCCATCAAGGAAAATGCTATGTCTGGCGCAAACCCAACACCTCTCATCACTCCGAGAACACCATTCCCACAGTGAAGCATGGTGGTGGTAGCATCATGCTGTAGGGATGTTTTCATCGGCAGGGACAGGAAAACTTGTCAGAATTGAATGAATGATGGATGGTGCTAAATACACGGAAATTCTTGAGGGAAACCTGTATTAGTCTTCCAGAGATTTGAGACTGGGACGGAGGTTCACCTTCCAGCAGGACAATAACCCATCCAACTTGGAGTTTTGCCTTGAAGAATGGGCAAAAATCCCAGTGGCTAGATGTGCCAAGCTTATAGAGACATACCCCAAGAGACTTGAAGCTGTAATTGCTGCAAGAGGTGCCTTTACAAAGTATTGACTTTGTGGGGGGGGGGGGGGGGGGGGGGGGTGAATAGTTATGCACGCTCAAGTTATCTGTTTTTTTGGTGTTTTTTTCTTGTTTGTTTCAGAGTAAAAAACATTTTGCATCTTCAAAGTGGTAGGCATGTTGTGTAAATCAAATGATACAAACCCCCCAAAAATCTATTTTTAATTCCAGGTTGTAAGGCAACAAAATAGGAAAAATGCCAAAGGGGGTTTCGCAAGCCACTGTAGTAAGCTCTTGCTGTTCATGCTCTAGCAAAGTGCAATTCATAGAAACTGTCACGCGCTCAATGTTGCCGGTCTACTAACCACCGGTCCTGGCAACCCACATTACGCACACCTGCTCCTCATCGTTATGCACACCTGAACTTCATCATTCCCATGATTACTTCCCCTTTATTTAGCCCTCAGTAGCCTCAGTCTTCAGGCAATATTGGTTTTGTTCCCGTTCAATACGCCTTTCCTGTTTTGTTTATCTGCTTATTCTCATTATTAAACTCACCTTCTGTACCTGCTTCCTGACTCCTAGCATATATGTTACAGAAATACATATTACACAAGGCAGACTTTCTCTCTGGCTAGAACGCAAAGATGATGTGGACAATAGTGCGCACTGCCCCAAAAAACAACTCCGCCCTTGCACATGCATGTGCGGAGCTTGTAGCAATCTTAACACCCTGGCAGCACACTCAAACACATGCACAAACGTGCACGTTTACAATCAGACACACATGCTGTCTATTATTCTGTTTCAGTGCTTAATAAGATTTGACTTACTCTCAAGCAGTAATACACAGGCTAGTATTGTACAGATTCTCTCTGATGTGGGGATCTTTCTTGTTTTTGAAGCTACCCTATTCTCTGTTTGTGTGCTTATGTGTGTTTGGGGAGTGATAACCAGTTCTCTTAGCGTTAGTAACTTTGACCTTTAAACCTTGAACTATATTTTGACTATGATTAAAGGGGCAATCTGGGATTGGTACATCCATTTTTCACTTATAAATCAATGATACCTAACTATTGATTATTGAGGAATATAGCATATTAATGTCTCATCAGCCCATAAGTGAGAATTCTGCTTTGGATAAAGAAAATATGACAGTGTATAAAATAATATCTGAAACATGTTTCAAATAAAACTGAAACAACTCCCGAATAACCCCAAAAATTGTTGGAAACAATCGTTCATGCTTAAGGATTTGAAAGAGCCTGGAAATAGCCCATGTGATCTGTTGGCTCGTCCTAAAAAGCAGAGCAAGAGATGAACATGAAAACACTCCAGCCCTCTCCCTAGAGTGAAGGATACAGTCCTGTTAAAAGAGAAGGAAAGGAAGGGATATGGAGAGAGAAAAGAGATGGGGAAGAGAGGATGAGGGAGAGGGAATGAGAAGACAGAGTGTGGTACGGTAGAGAGAGAAGGATTTAGTCAGGGGTTAAATTGAGCAGAACCACCCTGAGACATGGAGATGAAATGTATTCACAGTGGCAACATAATAATACACTTTCTGTCTGAATATATGATAGTGAATGTCAGACCCATTAAACATCTCATGCCTCTACGGTTAATGAGGACAAATAGTATACAGTACACCCCCCCCCCCCCCCCCCACACACACACACACACACACACACACACACACACACACACACACACACACACACATACACATACCCACACACACACACACAACGTTTACGGTTTGTGTAGAGTAGGTCTTCAGTTCAGCCTTTACGAAATAGTGACCCCGCTTATGGTCATAGACTTGTCTGAACCCTAGACAGGAAGGACACACACACCCTTTTTAGGGATTCAGCATTGACCAGCACCCATGAGACGGGCCATGGGTGCTGGTTAATTAGTGATACAGGGTAAGAAAGCAGTACGGAACCCATCCTTCCAGCATATTAAAACGGGGAAGAGAAGAGTTGGGTATGAAAAGGCTTGGAGGCAGAACCACTTAGTGGGAGGAATGTGGCTTCTCCACCAGCATGCAGATGATATGGATAACAGTCATATCGTACTGTAGACTATACTGGATAGCAGAGGAAGAGATTCAGTTCATTTAGGTTCAGTGCTTTTATGCAGACTCTGTTGAAGAGATGCACATGCCTTTCCATTCAAATCTCCAATAGAATCAATGCATGATTTATGTGTCTGAGTTGTGGAAGAGGTAGCTTAATTTAGGCTTCAGCCCGGAGATTTGATTTATATTCAAAGTATGCTAGGTTTGGTCGATATTACCAGATTAAATATTTGATATTGCTTTTTAGAGGTAGTTTGTTTTTCTGTAAGTGTGTTTAGAGCAGACAGTGTATGTGTAGTGTTGAAGAGGAGACTCCCCCACCCAAATCCCCACACACACTCCCCACTCCCCCCAAGATCAAGGTACATATTGCTCCAAGGCAAGCTTTCAAGGCAAGCTTTGACAATCAGCAAATAAAAGACTGCAAAATGTGCAGTTTTATCAGAGGACCCTAGCCTTTGAAACACATATTGAGGTCTGATACAAAACGCCAGCCTTTTCCTATTTTTTGTGTGGATTTTCATACTTTTTATCTCTGCATTGTAGGAAAAGGGCTTGTAAGTAAGCATTTAAAGGTAAACTCTACACCTGTTGTATTCGGCGCATCAATGTCGTCTTAGAGCATTTTGTATTATTTTGAACGTAAATCTGAAACACTCCATTTAGTATGATATGTTACGTTTCATATGCTATGTATTAATTTATGGATGTCCATCATTCATATCGTATGATATGTTATGAATTGCAATTCGTACAATATGTTACGGATTGCAATTCGTACAATATGTTAAGAATTTTAATTTGCTGTGGCTAATGTTAGCTAGGAGTGGCTATGTGGCTAATGCTAGCGTTAGCTAGCTGGCTAGTGTTAGCTAGGCTAGGGGTTAGGGTTAGGGGTTAAGGTTAGGGTTAGGAGTTAGAATAAAGGGTTAAGGTTAGAGGAAGTGTTAGCTAAATGGGTTAAGGATAGGGTGAGGGGAACGGTTAGCTAACATGCTAAATAGTTGCAAAGTAGCAAAAAATGATCCGTGATGAGATTTAAACTCACAACCTTTAGGGCTGCTCGACATTTGCGTCATAAGCCCACCCATCCACCCACCTCGACCAACCACCCTCCTTTTGTTTTTGCCTTAAGTAACCTTCTGTCTTATGTAACCATACCAAACGTAACATATCATTCTAATTTGAGTGTTCAGGATTTACATTTACTATGTTACGTCTATTCTATGAGACCAGGCTGGGCACGTGACAAATACAATTAAATTTTATTTGACTGTGTGACTAGAGTGTTGTGATTCAAAGCATCTTAAGGATCCTATGGTACTAACAATTAATTTTGCCTTAAGATGCTTTTGCGAAACCGGGCTCAAGGACCTCATGCAAGCACCACGCTTGGTCAGAGTGGATATTTGTAATCTAGTAGCCTACACATGTTGGTTTTCTATGTGTTCATCGTTAGAATACACTCAACTTCAACCTCTAGTTCTGTGTGATAAGACCGGCCATTGCCTTGTGCTCTCAAAGGCTTTAAAAATCGTATCAAAATACTTCATTTATTGTGCAATAGAGCACGATAAAACAACAAAACAGATTGGCAGTTCAAAGGTGTTATAAACAACCTCTCACCTTTCAGACATGGCAATCTAGAACATACTGAACACACGTGGGCTCGCTTTCCCGACTTAGACTCATGAGTGTTTAAAAGATGCATCTTTCCAACAACGGCCGAAGATGTAACATGTTACCCAAAACACCATGCAGAGAGAACGGTCGCTCAGTGCGTCGTTACCCAAAACACCATGCAGAGAGAACGGTCGCTCAGTGCGTCGTTGGAGCATGTGTCACTACTGATAGGATCGAAAGAATCAGATCAGCTTTCTCCGTTCAAACCTTTCCTTAACATTAGAATTATTTCACAATACTGATGACGGAACAGCGCCTATAGAGATATTAACACCTACGCCTGCAATTATTGCAATTCCTTCAACCTCAAGCCTTCCCTCTAGCTCAGTTGGTAGAGCATGGTGTTTGCCACCCTTTAGGGTTGTGGGTTCGATTCCCACGGGGGGCCAGCACAGAATTTTTTTTTTTAATGAAATTGTATGAAATGTATGCATTCACTACTGTAAGTCGCTCTGGATAAGAGCGTCTGCTAAATGACTAAAATGTAAAAATGTTTTAAAAAAATTAGTCTACATATATATTGAGACAAGTCACAGACAGTAGCCTACAAATAGCAACATAAATCTCAATTTATTGAACATATATGATTGATAACACCTATAGCCTACTGGTTATCTTTTAATGCAGTCATCTCGGTTTTCATTTGAAGCATATTTTTATAGGTCGCCTGTTTGTATCAATTGGAAAGACATTGTCAACTTCATATTTGTAGTAAACTGTTGTTCTGAAGTTACAGATATCTGGATTAGCGGAGATCTTCTGTGTATAAACTGACGCGGGAGGGCAAAAAAAGCATCCAACGACCACTTAGCGACCCACTTATTCTACGAGGGGTCTGAGGCAGGCGTTAGATCACGAGCGTTTTCAAGTTCATAACGATGATTTTGGGAAACAGCTCAGATATTTAAAGATGCTCCTATGAAGGTTCTAACAATGAACTTAGCCTTGAGATGCTTTTGGGAATCCGGACCCTGTTTTATACACAGGGTTGAGCAATAACTCATTTGGTACACCTGAAGTGTGACCTGCCATGCAAAACTGAACTAATCAAAATGAAGACAATTGAAACAGGTAAGCAAACAATTAACTCCTGAAGGTGATACTGTTTTGAAAGCGCTTGAATATGGAATGATTTGAATGGTGAAGAACGAATCAACACTAAACATACAAACACACATAGTGTACCGACGTGGCGATGGCTTACAGGCACATTGCGTGTGCGATGACATGGGACTACTGTGTATGTTTGTGTTGATATATGGCTATGTGGAGCTGGTACACATATTGTAATGGGGAGTTGTTGATTGAAGTTGAAAAAGCATTGAACACTTTGATAAGATGAGTATTGAGATGTCGAGCGGGTCGAGGGCTTCAAGTTCCTCGGTGTCCACATAACTAAGGAATTATCATGGTCCGCACACACCAACACAGTCGTGAAGAAGGCACGACAACGCCTCTTCCCCCTCAGGAGGCTGAAAAGATTCGGCATAGGCCCTCAGATCCTCAAAAAGTTATACAGCTGCACCATTGACAGCATCTTGACTGGCTGCATCACCGCATGGTATGGCAACTGCTTGGCATCTGACTGCAAGGCGCTACTGAGGGTAGTGTGTACTGCCCAGTACATCACTCTATACCAGGCAGTGTCAGAGGAAGGCCCTAAAAATTGTCAAAGACTCCAGCCACCCAAGTCAAGGACTGTTCTCTCTGCTACCGCAAAGCAAGCGGTATCGATCCTCCAAGTCTGGAACCAACAGGACCTTGAACAGCTTCTACCCCCATGCCAAAAGACATGCATTGTTAGTTTAGTAGTTATACTTAAATAGTTGCTAATTTATTTAAACAAAATTAAAAAATGAAATATCACGTTTACATAAGTATTCAGACCCATTACTCAGTATTTTGCTGAAGCCCCTTTGGCAGCGATATCAGCATCGAGTCTTCTTGGGTATAATGTCAAAAGCTTGGCACACCTGTATTTGGGGAGTTTCTCCCATTCTTCTCTGCAGATCCTCTCAAGTTCTGTCTGGTTGGATGGGGAGCGTTGCTGCATAGCTATTTTCGGGTCTCTCCAGAGATGTTCGATCGGGTGCAAGTCGGGCTCTGGCTGGGCCACACACATGATATTCAGAGACTTGTCTCTGAGCCACTCCTGCTGGGTAGTTTTGACTGTGTGCTTAATGTCATTGTCCTGTTGGAAGGTGAACTTTCGCTCCAGTCTGAGGTCCTGAGCGCTCAGGAGCAGGTTTTCATCAAGGGTCTTTCTATACTTTACTCTGTTCATCTTTCGCTCGATCCAGTTTCCCAGTCCCTGCCGCTGGAAAACATCCCCATAGCATGATGCTGCCGCCACCCTGCTTCACCGTAGGGATGGTGCCAGGTTTCCTCAAGATGTGACTTTTGGCATTCAGGCCAAAGAATTCAATCTTAGTTTCTCTGGGTATAAGAGTCCTTTAGGAGCCTTTTAGCAAACTCCAAGTGGGCTGTCATGTGCCTTTTACTGAGGAGTGGCTTCCGTCTGGCCACTCTACCATATAGGCCTGATTGGCGGAGTGCTGCAGAGATGGTTGTCCTTCTGGAAGTTTCTCCCATCTCAACAGAGGAACTCTAGAGCTCTGTCAGTCACCATCGGGTTCCCTGACCAAGGCCCTTCTCCCCCGATTGCTCAGTTCGCCCGGGCGGCCAGCTCTAGGAAGAGTCTTGGTGGTTCCAAATTTCTTCCATTTAAGAATGATGGAGGACACTGTGTTCGTGGGGACCTTCAATGCTGCAGAAATTTTGGGGCACCCTTCCCCAGGTCTGTGCCTCGACACAGTCCTGTGTCGGAGCTCTACGGACAATTCCTTCGACCTCATGGCTTGGTTTTTGCTCTGACATGCACTGTCAACTGCGGGACCTTATATAGACAGTTGTGTTCCTTTCCAAATCATGTCCAATCATTTTAATTTACCACAGGTAGACTCCAATCAAGTTGTAGAAACATCTCAAGGATAATCAATGAAAAATGGATGCACCTGAGCTCAATTTTGAGTCTCATAGCAAAGGGTCTGAATACTTATTTTCGTTTCGTATTTTAATACATATTTTTAAAAACCTGCTTTCACTTTGTCATTGTGTGTAGATTGCTGAGGATATTTTTATTTTTCCATTTTGGAATAAAGCTGTAACGTAACAAAATGTGGAAAAAATCAAGGGATCTGAATAATTTCCAAAGGCACTGTATGCTGCTGCTACTGTTTATTATACACTGCTCAAAAAAATAAAGGGAACACTTAAACAGCACAATGTAACTCTAAGTCAATCACACTTCTGTGAAATCAAACTGTCCACTTAGGAAGCAACACTGATTGACATTAAATTTCACATGCTGTTGTGCAAATGGAATAGACAACAGTTGGAAATTATAGGCAATTAGCAAGACACCCCCAATAAAGGAGTGGTTCTGCAGGTGGTGACCACAGACCACTTCTCAGGTCCTATGCTTCCTGGCTGATGTTTTGGTCACTTTTGAATGCTGGCGGTGCTTTAACTCTAGTGGTAGCATGAAACGGAATCTACAACCCACACAAGTGGCTCAGGTAGTGCAGCTCATCCAGGATGGCACATCAATACGAGCTGTGGCAAGAAGGTTTGCTGTGTCTGTCAGCGTAGTGTCCAGAGAATGGAGGCGCTACCAGGAGACAGGCCAGTACATCAGGAGACGTGGAGGAGGCCGTAGGAGGGCAACAACCCAGCAGCAGGACCGCTACCTGCGCCTTTGTGCAAGGAGGAGCAGGAGGAGCACTGCCAGAGCCCTGCAAAATGACCTTCAGCAGGCCACAAATGTGCATGTGTCTGCTCAAACGGTCAGAAACAGACTCCACGAGGGTGGTATGAGGGCCCGACGTCCACAGGTGGGGGTTGTGCTTACAGCCCAACACCGTGCAGGACGTTTGGCATTTGCCAGAGAACACCAAGATTGGCAAATTCGCCACTGGCGCCCTGTGCTCTTCACAGATGAGAGCAGGTTCACACTGAGCACGTGACAGACGTGACAGAGTCTGGAGACGCCGTGGAGAATGTTCTGCTGCCTGCAACATCCTCCAGCATGACCGGTTTGGCAGTGGGTCAGTCATGGTGTGGGGTGGCATTTCTTTGGGGGGCCGCACAGCCCTCCATGTGCTCGCCAGAGGTAGCCTGACTGCCATTAGGTACCGAGATGAGATCCTCAGACCCCTTGTGAGACCATATGCTGGTGCGGTTGGCCCTGGGTTCCTCCTAATGCAAGACAATGCTAGACCTCATGTGGCTGGAGTGTGTCAGCAGTTCCTGCAAGAGGAAGGCATTGATGCTATGGACTGGCCCGCCCGTTCCCCAGACCTGAATCCGCTTGAGCACATCTGGGACATCATGTCTCGCTCCATCCACCAACGCCACGTTGCACCACAGACTGTCCAGGAGTTGGCAGATGCTTTAGTCCAGGTCTGGGAGGAGATCCCTCAGGAGACCATCCACCACCTCATCAGGAGCATGCCCAGGCGTTGTAGGGAGGTCATACAGGCACGTGGAGGCCACACACACTACTGAGCCTCATTTTGACTTGTTTTAAGGACATTACATCAAAGTTGGATCAGCCTGTAGTGTGGTTTTCCACTTTAATTTTGAGTGTGACTCCAAATCCAGACCTCCATGGGTTGATAAATTGGATTTCCATTGATTATTTTTGTGTGATTTTGTTGTCAGCACATTCAACTATGTAAAGAAAAAAGTATTTAATAAGATTATTTCATTCATTCAGATCTAGGATGTGTTATTTTAGTGTTCCCTTTATTTTTTGCAGCAGTGTATATCCTGTTGCCTAATCCCTTTATCCTGGATATATTTACATATCTACCTCAATAATCTCGTAACCCTGCACATGAACTCAGTACTGGTACCATGTGTATATAGGCAAGTTATTGTTATTCATTGAGTATTTATTTCTAGTGTTATTATTTTTATATTTTATTATTTTCTCTCTGTCTGCATTGTTGGGAAGGGCCCGTAAGTAAGCATTCCACTGTTAGTCTACACCTGTTGTTTACTACGCATGTGACAAATACAATTTGATTTGCTTCATGGTTTTATTTGGTAGAGAATGTAGTGACTGTGAACAGGAGGTAGCATGCTGTTAGTCAGCAGAATTCTGAGCTCAGGCTTTCCATTCAGAGGTGTTGACGGAAATGAATGTCTGTCATGTCACACAGCAGGGGTATCATTCAGTGTGTGTTCCTGACAGATATCTGACACACTTCCTCTGTGACGTCATCACATCTCCACTTACACATACATGATGTGACATAAGCAGTGTGTGGGAGTGGGCTTGCACCCACACAATGCAAGCCCACCCACCCACAGTCATTCAGTTGGGACTTCCTGTTTGCTCACCTATCAGGGTTGGCGTCCCCACATACTGTACATGTAATTGACCATTACTTGACAAAATGGTGAGCCCACAGTGGTGCGACGGTCATTGTATTCCCCCGGCCTCTCAGGGTGCACACACCACACACACTTCCGCTCGTCCTGTGAAAAGGCTGTCCTCTCCTCTGCTTGTGTGGGAGGCCTCATTGGGGAAGGGTCTTGTAGTATACTCAGTGGATGGATAGTGGATATTCACCAGGAATTATAAAATTACTTTTCTTTCCAATTTAAATGCAAATGCTGGGAACGGAAGCTCCCGAGTGGGAAAGAGAGATGGAGGGAAATAGAAAAGTGGCAACAGGAGAAGGAGGGAGCGGAGAAAGGGTCTGGGTAGTGCGTGAGAGTGCCGTTGCGTGCGTCACACTGCCTATTGGTTGTCACCAATCACGTCTCCGAGGGCAACACCTGGGGGGATCATTATGACTGCCGCATGGCATACGCTGACCTAAGGAAGGTTAAAACACTCCACTTCACACAGGAAGTGGGTGTGTGAACGTTTCCTTGTCTATGACAGTATACAGCTTGCGCGTGTGTGTCGTCAGTACTGTTTGTGTGTGTGTGTGTGTGTGTGTGTGTGTGTGTGTGTGTGTGTGTGTGTGTGTGTGTGTGTGTGTGTGTGTGTGTGTGTGTGTGTGTGTGTGTGTGTGTGTGTGTGCGTGTGTGTGTGTGTGTTAGCCTACACATGCTATCATGACACTTCCTCCACTACCCTTCCAAACCCTTCAGCAGCCAGCACATCTGATGAAACACTTCGATCTGTAATGTTCACAGTGACCCTGCTGTACACTGTGGATCTAGCAGTGGCAGCCATCATGCCAACTCCAAAGCAGAGCAGAGAGCTAGGAGCAGGCAGTCATACGTTAGTTATAAATGTCTCTGGCATATGGACCTAGCAGTGTATAGTCCAGAGCAGATCAGAGCAGAGGGCTGGGAAGCAGGCAGCGTACCTTAGTTAGAAATGTCTGCCTCCCTGCCATAAATCCCCAGGAGTGACACGTACAGAGAGACGGGCTCATTAGCATAATGGAATAGAACAGACTCGTTGGGGATTGTGACTCTGCAGATTTATGCTCTGAATGTTCTATTTCATAAAACATATTGTCGTGGCTCAGTGAGCCCGGGCCTCGCTGCATAGCACACAGACAGTGCTCCGCCTCCGCCACAAAGAATCCATCACACTTATGCTCAAGTTTATTTGTGAGTTTGAATAGAGCATGGAGGAGAGGGAGGGGGGAAGGAAGGGAGACAGCGAGAGGGGAGGAAGGGGGATCAAGGAGGGGGAGACTGGAGAGTGTCGTGTCTTTGGCTATGCCGGATTAAGTGATATGACATGCTATTCTATAAAATCCTTTCTCTGTAATTAATATTACCTGACTGAGCTAATCATGTAAATGTAATTAACTAGAAAGTCGAGGCACCACGAAAGAGTGTTTATAGAGCTGTTATCTTCCGAATAAACTCTGAAAGACCTACTAATATTTTACATCAATAGCAGTCAATATTAATCGTCACCTTATTTCAGTCTCATCTGAAAGTTGTAAATTCTTGGTTATCTTCACGAACCCTGGCTAACAAGTTGAATCAGCAATACGAAATTGGGTTTAATTATTTATTTCCTAAATACCTAACTAATCACACAGAATTACATATACACAGAATGCAAATTATGTCATACAGAAAACGTCCCTGGTGGACGTTACCTGTATGAGGCTTGTTACAAAGAAAGGGGGTTGGGCTTGAATGAAAGAGCGGGAAGACTGAGGAACAAAAGAAACAGCTATGCTATCGTAAATACAGTATCTTATGCATTCTAAATTACCGCCCATTTGGAAAATGAAAATGCAATAAATATTTACTCTGAGCTGCGCTTCGGTAGGTTGGTCGTAGATGCTGGCTGTGTTGGCCAACAGAGATCTTCCTGTCCTCAAAAGAATGTCTCTGGTGGTAAAATGGATACGTTGTAGTGACTTCGTTGAGTGTTAGACTGTATACGTTGTCCATCCTTTCCTAGCCCACGTTTACAGCTGCTGTTGCTAACTCAACGGCTAGGAGGTCTCACTTCTTTAGTGAATAAGAGTTCAAAGTTCATACCATTCACAACCAAAGCTCACGCTGAGGTTGGCTTAGTTCTGTAGTTGACATGTTAGTCCCTTTTAACGTATGGAGCGTCGTCCTATCGTCCACGGAACAGGAGGTTACATTTTCGTCAAGGGCTTATATAGTGGAGGGAGAGAAGGGTGTGTTTCATAGGTTATAACCCATGTCTCTTCACAGGGGCAGGCCACTGATTGAGCAGGGCTCTAACCTTATGAAAACCCAATTCTCTCATTTGGAAGCTAAAATTACATTTAATCTTATCACAAATAGTTTCATATTCAAACATTTAATTTGCACAACAATTCCATGTGAATCTGATAACTAGAATGTGTACACTTTCCCAGATACAGTTTATGTCGTCCTGTCATCAGTCATAATGTCTCAGATGACAACCGAACTGACATCATTAAGTACCAACGCATATTTTCAACTGGTTCTATTACCGAAATATGGTTCCTTTCCCCCCACTTGTTTGATGTTCCCAGACTCTCTATGTTTAACAAAGGCTATTCAAGAGTCCTTCAGTAGAGTCAGAGAGAGAGGGAAGTGAGAAAGGTATTTATGGGGGGTCATAAACCTTACCCAGGGGCCAACTTCATGACAAGAGAAAGTGAGAGAATGAAGAGAGGAAATAAGTATAGGTAGTATATAATTAGAAAAGAAGGAGAGGGAGGGAATAAAAGAGGACAGAAAGACAGAAAAAAATATGAGAGAGAGAGAGAGAGAGAGAGAGAGAGGGAGAGAGAGGGAGAGGGAGAGAGAAGGGGAGAGAAAGAGACAAAAATAATGGTGTTCAAAAAAAGGTCCAGTTGACAGGACCACGAATACAAATTCCATCTAGACACCGTTGCCCTAGAGCACACAAAAAACGATACATACCTCGGCCTAAACGTCAGTGCCACAGGTAACTTCTACAAAGCTGTGAACGATCTGAGAGACAAGGCAAGAAGGGCCTTCCATGTCATCAAATGGAACATAAAATTTGACATACCAATTGGGATCTGGATAACAAATACTTGGTTATAAAACCCATTGCCCTTTATGGTTGTGAGGTCTGGGGTCCGCTCACCAACCAAGAATTCACACGCAAAACCCCAAACAATGCATGCAGAGCAGAATTAAGCCGACACCCGCTAATTATTCAAATCCAGAAAAGAGACGTTACATTCTACAACCACCTAAAAGGAAGCAATTCCCAAACTTTCCATAACAAAGCATCACCTACAGAGAAATTAACCCTAAGAAGACCCCCCTAAGCCATCTGGTCCTGGGGCTCTGTTCACAAACACAAACAGACCCACTGAGCCCCAGGACAGCAACACAATTAGACCCAACCAAATCATGAGAAAACAAAAAGATAATTACTTGACACATTGGCAAGAATTTACAAAAAAACAGAGCAGAATGCTATTTGGCCCTAAACAGACAGTACACAGTGGCAGAGAGAGAGAAAGATAGGGGGAAAGAGTGAGAGAGAGAGAGAGAGAGAGAGAGAGAGAGAGAGAGAAAGAGGGGGGAAAGAGAGAAGAAGAGAGGGGTTGAGAGAGAAAGAGATGGTTAGAGAGAGGGCGAGAGATAGAGGGGTAGAGAGAGAGAGGAGAGAAAGAGAGGGGGAAAGAGAGAGAGAGAGAGAGTAGGGTATTAGTGTGGGATATAAAGGGGCTGGGTTGGGAAGTAGAGGAGTGTGGGATATACAGGGGCTGGGTTGGAAGTAGAGGAGTGTGGGAGAGCAGTACTCTCTCTCTGTATTTTCTCCTGCTAACAATGGGAGCAGCAGAGTTGAAAATCTCAGGATTATAGAGAGGAATGGCTGCCCCGAGAGAACACACACACATACACTACCATTCAAAAGTTTGGACACACCTACTCTTTATTTGTATTAATTTCTACATTGTAGAATAATACTGAAGACATCTAAGCTATGAACTAACATATATGGAATCATGTAGTGACCAAAAAGTGTTAAACAAATCAAAATATATTTTAGATTTTAGATTCTTCAAAGTGGCCAATCTTTGCCTCAAAGTAAACACTCTTGGCATTCTCTCAACCAGCTTCATGAGGTGGTCACCTGGAATGCTTTCCCAACATTCTTGAAGGAGTTCCCACATATGCTGAGCAGTTGTTGACTGATTTTCTTCACTCTGCGGTCCAACTCATCCGAACCATCTCAATTGGGTTAAGGTCGGGAGATTGTGGAGGCCAGGTCATTTGATGCAGCACTCCATCACTTTCCTTCTTGGTCAAATAGACTTTACACAGCCTGGTGGTGTGTTTTGGGTCTTTGTCCTGTTGAAAAACAAATGGTTGTCCCACTAAGCGCAAAACAGATGGGATGGGGTACCTCTGCAGAATGCTGTGGTAGCCGTGCTGGTTAAGTGTGCCTTGAATTCTAAATATATCACTGACAGTGTCACCAGCAAAGCACCCCCACACAATCACACCTCTTCCTCCATGCTTCACGGTGGGAACCACACATGCAGAGATCATCCGTTCACCTACTCTGTGTCTCACAAAGACACGGCAGTTGGAACAATAATCTCAAATTCGGACTCATCAGACCAAAGGACAGATTTCCACCGGTCTAATGTCCATTGCTAATTTTTTTTACCCAAGCAAGTCTCTTCTTATTATTGGTGTCCTTTAGTAGTGGTTTCTGGTAGACCATGAAGGCCTGATTCACACAGTGTCCTCTGAACTGTTGATGTTGAGATGTGTCTGTTACTTGAACTCTGTGAAACATTTATTTGGTCTGCAATTTCTGAGGCTGGCAACTCTAATGAACTTATCCTCTGCAGCAGAGGTAATTCTGGGTCTTCCTTTCCTGTAGCGGTCCTCATGTGAGCCAGTTTCATCATAGCGCTTGATGGTTTTCGTGACTGCACTTGAAGAAACGTTCAAAGTTCTTGACATTTTCCGGATTGACTGACCTTCATGTCTTAAAGTAATGATGGACTGTCATTTCTCTTTGCTTATTTGAGCTGTTCTTGCCATAATATGGACTTGGTCTTTTATTAAATAGGGCTATCTTCTGTATACCACCCCTAACTTGTCACAACAACACTGATTTGCTCAAACACATTAAGAAGGAAAGAAATTCCAGAAATGAACTTTTAACAATGCACACCTGTTAATTTAAATGCATTCAAGGTGACTACCTCATGAAGCTGGTTGAGAGAATGCTAAGAGTGTGCAAAGCTGTCATCAAGGGTGGCTACTTTGAAGAATCTCAAATATAACATATATATTGATTTGTTTAACACTTTTTTTGGTTACTACATGATTCTATATGTGTTATTTCATAGTTTTGATGTATTCACTATTGTTCTACAATGTAGACAATTGTAAAAATAAAGAAAAACCCTTGAATGAGTAGGTGTGTCCAAATGTTGGACTTGTACTGTGCATATACATATGCATACACACATGTGCGCACGCCCGCATACCCACATACATTTTAAATACTTTATTTGTATCCAGAAATCATTATATACAGTCGAGAAGGATTGAAACATTTCAAAGGACATGAATATCCAGACACTTATGGATGGAGAAAGCACCTTGTTCTCCATCCAGCAAGGCTGCCCAAGACTGGTGACACAGAGCAGTGCCTCACTAGCTTTGTCTTTGTCATATGCAGGCCTGCAGTCTAAAGGCCACATACTGTCAGCCGATGTACATGACCAAGACTCCCAAATATCAGCACCACGAATTTGCGCTGAAAACCAAGGCTATACCGCTCTATCTCTCCCCTCTCTTCTCTGCACCTCTATATCTCTCCTATCTGTACCTCTATCTTTCCCCTCTCTTCTCTGCACCTCTCTATCTCTCCTATCTGTACCTCTATCTCTCCCCTCTCTTCTCTGCACCTCTATATCTCTCCTATCTGTACCTCTATCTTTCCCCTCTCTTCTCTGCACCTCTCTATCTCTCCTATCTATAGCTCTATCTCTCCCCTCTTTTCTCTGCACCTCTCTATCTCTCCTATCTATACCTCTATCTCTCCCCTCTCTTCTCTGCACCTCTCTATCTCTCCTATCTATAGCTCTCTATATCTCCTCCCTATACCTCTCTATCTATACCTCTCTATTCAATTCAATTCAATTCAAGGGGCTCTATTGGCATGGGAAACATATGTTAGATAAGTAGATAATATACAAAAGTGTAATAAACAATAAAAATGAACAGTAAACATTACACTCACAGAAGTTCCAAAAGAATAACGACATTACAAATGTCATATTATGTGTAGATACTGTGTTGCAACGATGTGGAAATGGTTAACCTGTTGGGTCTAGGGGGCAGCATTTGCACGTCTGGATAAAAAAAATGTACCCGATTTAATCTGGTTACTAATCCTACCCAGTAACTAGAATATGCATATACTTATTATATATGGATAGAAAACACTCTAAAGTTTCCAAAACTGTTTGAATGGTGTCTGTGAGTATAACAGAACTCATTTGGCAGGCAAAACCCTGAGACATTTTCTGACAGGAAGTGGATACCTGATGTGTTGTATTGACTTTAAACCTCTCCCATTGAAAAACACAGGGGTTTAGGAATATTTTGGCACTTCCTATTGCTTCCACTAGATGTCACCAGCCTTTACAAAGTGTTTTGAGTCTTCTGGAGGGAGATCTGACCGAACAAGAGCCATGGAACGGTGATGTCCCATTAGACACCTGGCGCGCTACTTCATGTTGGGTACCCTCGTTCCAATACGTTATAAAAGGCTATGCATTCGTCCACCTTGAATATTATTCATGTTCTGGTTAAAAAAGGCCCTAATGATTTATGCTATACAACGTTTGACATGTTTGAACGAACGGAAATATATTTTTTCCCCTCGTTCATGACGAGAAGTCCGGCTGGCTTACATCATGTGCTAACGAGACGGAGATTTTTGGACATAAATGATGAGCTTTTTTGAACAAAACTACATTCGTTATGGACCTGTGATACCTGGAAGTGACATCTGATGAAGAGAATCAAAGGTAATGGATTATTTACATAGTATTTTCGATTTTAGATCTCCCCAACATGACGTCTAGTCTGTATCGCAACGCGTATTTTTCTGGGCACAGTGCTCAGATTATTGCAAAGTGTGATTTCCCAGTAAGGTTATTTTTAAATCTGGCAAGTTGATTGCGTTCAAAAGATGTAAATCTATAATTCTTTAAATGACAATATAATATTTTACCAATGTTTTCTAATTTTAATTATTTAATTTCTGACGCTGACTTGACTGCCGGTTATTGGAGGGAAACGATTTCCTCAACATCAATGCCATAGTAAAACGCTGTTTTTGTATATAAATATGAACTTGATAGAACTAAAAATGCATGCATTGTCTAACATAATGTCCTAGGAGTGTCATCTGATGGAGATTGTAAAAGGTTAGTGTATCATTTTAGCTGGTTTTATGGTTTTGGTGACCCTGTCTTTGACTTGACAAAACATTACACACAACTCTTGTAAATGTACTGTCCTAACATACTCTAAATTTATGCTTTCGCCGTAAAACCTTTTTGAAATCGTAAAACGTGGTTAGATTAAGGAGATGTTTATCTTTCAAATGGTGTAACATAGTTGTATTTTTGAAAAATTTGAATTTTGACATTTATTTGGATTCAAATTTGCCGCTCTTGAAATGCACCTGCTGTTGATGGAGTGCACCACAGGTGGCACGCTAGCGTCCCACCTAGCCCCAAGAGGTTAAAGTACAAAAGGGAAAATAAATAAGCATAAATATGGGTTATATTTACAATGGTGTTTGTTCTTCACTGGTTGCCCTTTTCTTGTGGCAACAGGTCACAAATCTTGCTGCTGTGATGGAACACGGTGGTATTTCACCCAGTAGATATGGGAGTTTATCAAAATCGGGTTTGTTTTCGAATTCTTTGTGGATCTGCGTAATCTCAGGGAAATATGTGTCTGTAATATGGTCATACATTTGGCAGGAGGTTAGGAAGTGCAGCTCAGTTTCCACCTCATTTTGTGGGCAGTGTGCACATAGCCTGTCTTCTCTTGAGAGCCAGGTCTGCCTACGGCGGCCTTTCTCAATAGCAAGGCTATGCTCACTGAGTCTGTACATAGTCAAAGCTTTCCTTAAGTTTGGGTCAGTCACAGTGGTCAGGTATTCTGCCACTGTGTGCTCTCTGTTCAGGGCCAAATGAGCATTCTAGTATTTTTGTTAATTCTTGCCAATGTGTCAAGTAATTATCTTTTTGTTTTCTCATGATTTGGTTGGGTCTAATTGTGTTGCTGTCCTGGGGCTCAGTGGGGTCTGTTTGTGGCTGTGAACAGAGCCCCAGGACCAGATGGCTTAGGGGACTCTTCTCCAGGTTAATCTGTCTATAGGTGATGGCTTTGTTATGGAAGGTTTGGGAATCACTTCCTTTTAGGTGGTTGTAGATTTTAACGTCTCTTTTCTGGATTTTGATAATTAGCGGGTATCGGCCTAATTTTGCTCTGCATACATTATTTTGTGTTTTACGTTGTACACAAAGGATATTTTCGCAGAATATCTCTCCTCTCTTTACCTCTTTATCTCTCCTCTCTTTACCTCTTTATCTCTTTACCTCTCTATCTCTCCTCTCTTTACCTCTATATACCTCTCTATCTCTCCTCTCTTTACCTCTTTATCTCTCCTCTCTTCACCTCTCTATCTCTCCTCTCTTTACCTCTATATACCTCTCTATCTCTCCTCTCTTTACCTCTTTATCTCTCCTCTCTCCTCTCTTTATCTCTGTCTCTCCTGTCTTTACCTCTCGATCTCTCCTCTCTTTACCTCTCTATCTCTATACCTCTCTATCTCTCCTCTCTTTACCTCTCTATCTCTCCTGTCATGACGTTGCCCTCTTTGGGTACATCGAGCACTATACCCCCCTCCCTCTGCACCAGCCCTTTTCTATGCACCATCCCCCTACCTCTATACTCCTGACACCAGGCTCTGTCAGAAGAGGTCGTAAATTCCTATGAGGAGATCCTCATGGCCACAGTACAGAGAGAGAGTGAGTTTTCATAGAGAGGACAAAAGGATTTTCTTCCACCTCACAGAACTGGAGGACCGAACGACATTTATGTTCTGGACAAGGTATAAAAGATCGGTGAAGAATCCAGCTACGAACTGGTCCGTTTGGTACAATTTTGTGAAACTCATGAGAGACAATACCGCCACATTACCATAACCATGTTTATAGAAGAGTCTCAGGTAAGAGAGTTACATCTAATGGTTGTATAAAATGAATGAATAAGGATGAAGCTATTTGTGAGATGATGGGATGCTATGTAATGATGTTAATGTGAGAGAATTGTATTTCTGTTTAAAGTTTCACTAAGTCCTTGGCACGCCCCCAGGGACACAGACAGGACCTGGCATCATGAGACAACCTTTTTGATGTTCCAAATAAAACCCCCTCCTAGGTTTTCTATCACCAGACCAGCTTTACCTCGATAACGAGAGGGCCAAGGTTTGAGACCATGCATTTCTCTTGCTGAACTTTTAACCATACCACGTGGTTAAACTCTTAGACTATCGATACCGACAGAATAAGAACAAGTCTTTGATATTAATTACTAGTCTGCAGCTAGGAATTCGGTATCATTGAACGCGAAGACCGACAACCGCCGAAACAGCTATTCTATAACGACATGAATGAATGTTACTCTGAACTATCCATTCTAACCACGACAGAGAGCGAGAGCGAGGGCGGACAGACTCTCCAACAGAAACAAACTTTTCAACAGAGATCCCGACGACACACTGAGCGTAAATATATATGTTGATTGCAATTGTTCCCGAATGAGTGAGCGTTCATGTGCAAAGGATTAGAATTTCAATTGTTATAATTATCAACTCTGTAGTTGACCGCCACTCCCCTTTTGTCTAACAAGCCGCCATGCCGGTTTAGCCCACTAGGGCACATTCTCCTATCATTTCCTTGTAAACATATCTACTGTTTGTTATGCATTTCTGTGAATTACTTAGTTAGTAAATAAATGATTTTAAGACAATTGATGTATAGTGAAGACTGGGTTCGTGCAGATAACCAACAATTTACGACGTTTGGAATGAGACTGACGTGAGGTAAATAATAATTCATTAATTCGAAGACTAATTGATCAGATATTAAAATATCTGAAAGTTATATTAGGAAAATTATAACTTTGTAATCTCAATATTTTCCTTGGTGCCCCGACTTCCTAGTTAATTACAGTTACATGGTTAATCAGGTTAATCACGTAATAATTACAGAGAGTTATTTGATAAATACGTCTTCAGTTTTAATGATGCCAAAGACACGACACTCCTCTCTTTACCTCTCTCTCTCTCTATACCTCTCTATCTCTCCTCTCTTTACCTCTCTATCGCTATACCTCTATCTCTCCTCTCTTTACCTCTATATCTCTCCTCTCTATCTCTCCTCTCTTTACCTCTCTATCGCTATACCTCTCTATCTCTCCTCTCTTTACCTCTCTATCTCTATACCTCTCTATCTCTCCTCTCTTTACCTCTCTATCGCTATACCTCTCTATCTCTCCTCTCTTTACCTCTATATCGCTCCTCTCTTTACCTCTCTATCGCTATACCTCTCTATCTCTCCTCTCTCCTCTCTTTACCTCTATATCTCTCCTCTCTTTATGTCTATATCTCTCATCTCCATACCTCTCTGTTCCTCCTCTCTATCTCTCCTCTGTGTATGTGAGAAAAAAAACATCATAAACGTCAACATGTTCTGTCTTAGCCATAATATCAGAGCCTGGCATTACATATGTGAGCACCAAGCTTTCTTATTGTGTGTGCGTTCACATTTGTGGTTATGCTTGTGTCTCAGTGTGCCTGTGTGTGTGTTTCATTGCCCTTTTCAGTGAGGGCACACGTGTGAATATGTTTTGTCAGCTAGTCAGCTAGATGCATTATAAACCAAGCCTTGGTTGGTAGTGGACATATGATGTAGTGTCAGTGGTGTGAGCAGGCCCCTGGCTTGTATTATGTTAATAGGGGATGGGGACACATCCGTGTTTACACATATCACAGTGAAGTTACACTGCACACAGACTACCACTGAGGGAACACAACTCTTTAACATACAGCAGACTTTAACATCCAGGACTGATACACAACACTTCACACAGCCATCCCCTCTGTTTTCTGTGTGCTGTTTTAATGTCACTGAGTGCAAGATGAACAAGCACTTTTACGTCCTCCTTTGTGATTGTATTTCTACTATTCATGTAAATAGATCATGTGATATTATAGATATAGCATTTCTAAACTTGCTACCTATTTCATGTCCCCTCTCCTTTTCCTGAGAGTGAGGTTTAGCTAGATCTTAAACTCATCCTAAACGGATCTTAAGCTGATTTTAAACTGATCTTAAATTGATCTTAAGCTGATTTTAAGCTGATCCTAAACTGATCTTAAGTTGATCCTAAACTGATCTTAAGCTGATATTAAGTTGATCCTATACTGATCTTGTCACAGGTGTCTAAAGGGACAGACCAAGGCGCAGCGATTATAGTGCTCATCTTCTTACTTTATTAGAAAGAACACTCAAAACCAAATAAACAGACGACGAAACAGATCCATAAGGCACACAGGCTATACAGAAAATAACCACCCACAAACCCAAAGGAAAAAACAGGCTGCCTAAGTATGGCTTCCAATCAGAGACAACGAAAGACACCTGGAAAATGAATCATAGAAATAGAAAACTAGAACCAAAATCCCCTTCAACCAAAACCCCCAAAACACACAAACAAACACCCCCTGCCACATCCTGACCATACTACAATTACAAATGACCCCTTTACTGGTCAGGACGTGACAGATCTTAAGCTGATTTTAAGCTGATCCTAAACTGATCTTAAACTGATATTAAGATGATCTTAAGCTGATCCTGAAATGATCCTAAGCTGATCTGAAACTGATATTACACTGATTTTAAGTTGATTTTAAGCAGATCCTAAGCTGATCTTAAACTGATCAATCAATCAAATGTATTCACAAAGCCATTTTTACATCAATAGATGTCACAAAGTGCTGTACAGAAACCCAGCCTAAAACCCCAGACAGCATGCCATGCAGATGTAGAAGCATGATCTTGATCATAGATTTATGTATACAGTAAGATATACTTTTGGAGCTCATTGTTCAATTGTATAGTTCCATTATCTATAACCCATCATCAGTATTCACTGTAGATAAGACCTGTCTGTGCAGTGTTACCAGAGTGTGACGGGGCACCATAGTCATACAGTACAGTTGTGTGTGTGTGTGTAGGAACTCTTGTTCAGTCTCTGCTCCAGAGCTGTAGTCGACTGTGACACCGGCAGACAGGAATCAGATGAATAAATAAGAAGCCTGTAATTGGCCTACATGAAATATTTAAATAATGTGGTTGTTTACTAAAAGCATCCTGAACTCCAAATTGAAGCATCAACCACCCGTGATGATATGACATGTTCCATTAATGCAAGATCAACTGTGTGTGTGCGTGTGTGTGTGTGTGTGTGTGTGTGTGTGTGTGCGTGTGTGTGTGTGTGTGTGTGTGTGTGTGTGTGTGTGTGTGCGTGTGCGTGTGTGTGTGTGTGTGTGTGTGTGTGTGTGTGTGTGTGTGTGTGTGTGTGTGTTTTGTCTGGGAGACAGACGTGGGAGTGGGTTAAGGAGATACAGGGGGGGTGGGGTAGGGTTATAGAGGAGGGAGTGGGGTAGGGATATAGAGGAGGGAGTGGGGTAGAGATATAGAGGAGGGAGTGGGGTAGGGATATAGAGGAGGGAGTGGGGTAGAGATATAGAGGGGGGAGTGGGGTCGGGAGATGGATGGGGTAGGGAGATAGAGGGGGAGTGGGGTCGGGAGATGGATGGGGGTAGGGAGATACAGGGGGGAGTGGGTTAGGGAGATATAGGGGGGAGTGGGGTAGGGATATAGAGGAGGGAATGGGGAAGGGACATACAGGGGGGAGTGGGATAGGGAGATAGAGGGGGGAGTGGGGTCGGGAGATGAAGGGGGGGTAGTAAGATAGAGGGGGGAGTGGGGTAGGGAGATACAGGGGGGAGTGGGGTTGGGAGATAGATGGGGGAGTGGGGTCGGGAATGGAGGGGGGTAGGGAGATAGAGGGGGAAGTGGGGTAGGGAGATACAGGGGGGAGTGGGGTTGGGAGATAGATAGGGGAGTGGGGTCGGGAGATGGAGGGGGGTAGGGAGATAGAGGGGGGAGTGGGGTAGGGAGACAAAGAGAAGGGGTGGAGAAGATTGACCAATCTACACTCTGTCTTTATTCTTCATTAGTTTACTCTCTCTGTCTCAATCTCTCAAAAGGGTATCATAAGTGTGAGCCAATCAGCCTGCTTGTATACTTTAGATCAGAACTTTGACTCTGTGTTTGTTGTATAATAGGATATGTGTCTGTACCTGTAACGTAGACGACTGCCCCCACCTGGACCTTCCAGTTCTATTTCAGTTCCTTACACACAAACATACACACAGTATACTGTCTGGCTTTCTCACTTTGCTGGTTGTGTTTGCTGAGGTATGAAGAGAAGGAGGCAAGACAGGAGGATGAGAAAGGAGTTTTGAAAGATGCCAATTGGTAGGAAATCACCTGTAGCTTGATGCTATGTTCCAGATATGCTGTGTTTGTGATGAATTATTAACCTGGCAAAGACTGCAGTACCATGGACAGGTCACACTCACCACAACACGTAGCACCAAATGACATCTGTACAATCAATTCTACCATATTTGCATTTTGTCTCTGTGCGCGAGTGGGTGTGAGACTAATATGCAGGGTTATGAGAGGAGGGTTGACATAAGGACATGTCATGTTGATGAATCATGTTGGTGCAGCAGCAGCCCTGCAGGGACCAGAGAACCAGAGAACCAGTGTTCTACCATCAGACACATATGTGTTTCTACCCCCAGGGAAAAGGGATCTGATCCTACAGGGAACAAGTCTTTGATCCCATGGGGGACAGGTCTTTAAACCCACAGGGACTGCTGCTGTAATTCTGGAGGGAGGAAAGAGGAGCACTGACTGTCTGAATCCCTGGAAGACATCAGAGTCATGACTCAATCTGCACCAACCCCGTTCAGCAGAACAGAACTGGGTTAGACAGAGAGAGAAAGAGAGAGAGAGAGGGTGGGGTGGGGTGGGGGGGGGGGGGGGGGGTGGGGGGGGGGCAGCCGTAAGGTGCCCCAGATACTGTGTGCCTCATTTCATGAAGTGTGTGTGGAGGAGTGGGGTGGTCGGGGGAATGGCAAGATGAAGAGGTTAGTCTAGATACAAGGTGCTGACCACACACACACACACACACACACACACACACACACACACACACACACACACACACACACACACACACACACACACACACACACACACACACACACTTCAGAAAATATAGAAGGCCCTTAAGCTGGTTTAATTTTTTCATCTTTCTCAGAGGGAGAGTGGAGGCAGAGAGAGAGAGAGTGAGAGAGAACAGGAGAAAGAAGGAGCGATGTATCCTCAGAGGACAAATAGCTCATTTAGATACCTCCTAAAGTCTCTGTGTGTTGTGAGAGAGAGAGAGAGAGGTAGGAACAGACCTGCTATTATAAGTAATACTAGCTCACCTCTCAGCTCTTTTAAAGAGATGCATCAGCGCAGTGTCTGGGAGCCGCAGTCTACCCAGCTAACAAGGAACATTCCCATAACATAAGGAAAAGTTATTTTCTGCTTCCCATTCAGTTTTACTGCATGATTTACTGCATGAATATGCAACAAATAAACGTGTTGCAGGTAGAAATCACTGCGTGTATAAAATGTACTTTTTCGCTTAGGTTTTCAAGTAACGAAGAAAAATAGAAAGTTAAATGTGTTTCTGTCGCATTTTCAACTTTACCGATAGTTTTGTGACAAAAAGTGTGTTAAACAGCAAACGTGCCTACTCTGGTCTTGGCAGGTGCACTCTAATCAGCAGCTGGCAGATACAGTGAGGGTAGGCTGGGCTACTTGATGAGATAATTATGGATAAGAAGGAGAATTTCTTTATTTGTCAAACAGCAGTCAAGCGTCGATCATCATGTCACCAGAATCAGACCCTAGATATTTATTGGAAAAGAGCATGAAGATCACCACCCTGTGAAGTTCATCATGAGTTATTTCATCTGTAGCCTAATAAACTGCATGGTTTCCTGAGTCGTAGTGGGAGGACCACACACCATGTCATCGCGTGACTTCAAGTTTACTTCAATATGATGGTTATTATGTCAATATTTGCGCATAAAGGAGTTTCCACCTCCATTTCTCGCATAATTATTTTACAGACAGATCCCACCATGTCGAACGAATGAATGATCTGTCCGAAAACGTCCTGTTTTTTTGACAGCTGTCAGGATTTTATTTGATATGTTATGACTTTGCCCGCATAAAAACTGTGGATGGAAATGTGGTTATTTTGTTCCAGAAATGTTGTGATCATCATATCAAAGGAAAGCATTCTCTTGATATTCTAATTGTAATGACTTCAAGGAAAGCTCCCCCCTGGAGGTGTGAGAAGGACACTGTTCCTGCCAGAGCTACACACTGCTTTTCTAGAAAGTTTTTCGGGGGGAACATTCTCAGAACTCCTGTGATGAAAATCTAGGTTAGTTTGTCTCGTCTTCTTTTGTCTGGCCTTGTCTGCTTCTAACACAAATCCTGCAAATACCAAACACACAAGCTTTCTCTTCAAATACCAAACACACAAGCTTTCTCTTCAAATACCAAACCCACAAGCTTTCTCTTCAAATACCAAACCCACAAGCTTTCTCTTCAAATACCAAACCCACAAGCTTTCTCTTCAAATACCAAACCCACAAGCTTTCTCTTCAAATACCAAACCCACAAGCTTTCTCTTCAAATACCAAACCCACAAGCTTTCTCTTCAAATACCAAACCCACAAGCTTTCTCTTCAATTACCAAACCCACTAGCTTTCTCTTCAAATACCAAACACACAAGCTTTCTCTTCAAATACCAAACCCACAAGCTTTCTCTTCAAATACCAAACACACAAGCTTTCTCTTCAAATGAGTACCTAAACCACCAGAAACGTTCTTGCGAAATAAAAACAAATTATTATCAAGCCAGCGACATTGAAGAAGATTGCTGCAGCACAGTATCCTGCAGACCATTGGTCTGCAGCCTACAGCTCCCTCTCTGTCTGCTGCGTTGTTAATATTACTAGTACCAACTCCCTCTCCAGCTGGAATTAAACACAGAAAAGAGTAAAGAGATAGAGAAGATAGAGAAGGTTGAAACAGTCTACAATTATATTTAGCTGTTAAACACAGATCTAGTATTGATGTCATCCTGTTACTATGCTTTGTGTTTGTGCATGTGTGTGTGTGTGTGTGTGTGTGCGTGTGTGCATGTGTTTAGTTGTGTGTTTGTAGGTATGTAGAGGTGTATAAGACATGTTTACACAGGCTTTCTCCATGTGCTCCCACAGTGGAAACATCTCTAATGTTTCTGAGTTTGTATTCTGACTATCAGTATTCTACTCTCTGTTTGAGAGGCACTAGGACTCACCTACACACACACACACACACACACACACACACACACACACACACACACACACACACACACACACACACACACACACACACACACACACACACACCACACACCCCCCGTCCCAGTTTTCACCTTGTCACCCAGACCTGTTTGTTTCTCTATTCAGCTTTCCATCTGTGAACTCTCCCCTCCTTAATCTCTTGCTTCCCATCACTCACCCTCTCTCTTCTTTCCTCTTCTGTTATCTTCACTCGTTTAATCTCCTTCCCTCTCTTCTCTCTTCACGGCTTTCCCGCTATGTTATGCTATCTGCACACCCACCCAATGTCTCTCTCTCTCAATTCAATTCAATTCAATTCAAGGGCTTTATTGGCATGGGAAACACATGTTAACATCTCTGTCTGTGTGTCTCTCCCTCTCTCCCTTTCTCCCTTCATCTCTCCCTTCCCGCCTTCCTCCTTCACTTAATCTCTCCTTTCATCTCTCCTGCCCTATCTCCCTCCTTCACTTAATCTCTCCTTTCATCTCTCCTGCCCTATCTCCCTCCCTCCCCTCTTTCTCTTTCCTTTTGTTGGAGCTGTACCCTGTAGACCTATGTGAGTTGTATTCTATTCCTCTGTCATTGGCAGCGGGAATATGCGCATATTTAGACTAGTGCCTGTATTTGTCTGTCTGACCTCTGTCCGGTTCCATATGCATGCTGCCTGTTTCCAGCCATCTCACCACTGAATAACAGGCTTCCCAATACAACTCCATTACTGTGTGATCTGTACATATCATTACCACCATAGCTGGCCAATAGAGGAGGAAGCCAATAGGCAGAATGTTCTAGGCTGGGAGTCTGGCGGGGAAATGCTTTTTCTCTTCCACTCCTTCCAAAGCCGCGGGAAGAAATCCCCTTCATAATAAAGCATTGCATGCATCTATAATCACATTTCCGTAGTGGCATACAGTTGAGCAGACTTGTTTTTCAAAGATTTCCCCACGTAGGGATTTTTTTTTGCAGGATCTGGAAATGTTTTTGCCTTTTATAATTGCATTTCTTGACTTTTCCTAAATAAGTCTATGCAACTCACTGCCCTTGTTTGTTAGAATCTTAATATCAGAAACATAACTGGAGTTATACCATTGCCCTTCTCCCGACAGTAGGGCCTGCTCCAGTTCCTTCTCCCGACAGTAGGGCCTGCTCCAGTTCCTTCTCCCGACAGTAGGGCCTGCTCCAGTTCCTTCTCCCGACAGTAGGGCCTGCTCCAGTTCCTTCTCCCGACAGTAGGGCCTGCTCCAGTTCCTTCTCCCGACAGTAGGGCCTGCTCCAGTTCCTTCTCCCGACAGTAGGGCCTGCTCCAGTTCCTTCTCCCGACAGTAGGGCCTGCTCCAGTTCCTTCTCCCGACAGTAGGGCCTGCTCCAGTTCCTTCTCCCGACAGTAGGGTCTGCTCCAGTTCCTTCTCCCGACAGTAGGGCCTGCTCCAGTTCCTTCTTCCGACAGTAGGGCCTGCTCCAGTTCCTTCTCCCGACAGTAGGGCCTGCTCCAGTTCCTTCTCCCGACAGTAGGGCCTGCTCCAGTTCCTTCTCCCGACAGTAGGGCCTGCTCCAGTTCCTTCTCCCGACAGTAGGGCCTGCTCCAGTTCCTTCTCCCGACAGTAGGGCCTGCTCCAGTTCCTTCTCCCGACAGTAGGGCCTGCTCCAGTTCCTTCTCCCGACAGTAGGGTCTGCTCCAGTTCCTTCTCCCGACAGTAGGGCCTGCTCCAGTTCCTTCTCTCGACAGTAGGGCCTGCTCCAGTTCCTTCTTCCAACAGTGGAATGTGCCGTGCTCAGTTGATAATCAAACCTGCAATTGCCTCGAAACTTAACCTAAACTATACCAACACTAATTTCACACATATAACAGATGAAATAAATAAAGTCAAGTATGATGGGGGAGAAAGGGGGAGAATGGGTGAGTTGATGAGGGGAAGCGAATGATGCATAGTTATGTAATCACCAATTGTGAATGAAGAACCGGACGGGCCATTCGATTGTACTGGTATATTCTAATTACTATCTCTAAATGGTATGTACCCTGCATCAGTCCACTAAATCCAAGCCGTTTTATCAGTCTACTCTGGCCTACTTGGAGTACAAAGTGAGAGTGTATGTAATTTACAATGGCTAGAAGACCAAGACGAATGGATGCACATGCTGCGTTAGCGCTGCTACGAGATCTGAATAAAAAAACAACTCCGATGGTGGTGAAGAAATGAATCAATCATCACTGATGATTACTCTTCTGATTCTGAGCCTCAGCCTGAATAATCTACTCCTTCGAGGCCTAAGTGCAAAAAACCCCCAGAATGGTGTGCACTGTGCAGGTGCCGCTCCACTAGTAAATGAAACAGTGAGAAAGGAAAGAGGAAGGGACGGCACCGCTTCGATAGAACAAGCAAATGACAATGCTACAGGGCCGATTATCAGCATAAAATGTCAACACTGAGTAAGCGGGCTCTAGATCTCAAGCAAAAAACAACATCAGCGATGCTCTCACCAGCTTTCATTGTTTATGTGACATGGACATGCTACAACATTCAGGGACTGTACTGTGGCTAAGGTGCACACGTAGCAAGGAGACACTGCCTGGGATCTGTCTGTTGATGAGCTGTAAGCTTTCATTTCAATCCTGTATGTACGTGAAACATTTGGTGGAAAGAGGGTGTATATAGAGAGTTTCTGATCAGACATGAATTGAATAGTTTTCTTTGGAGAAATTATGTCATGGGATTGCTTCAGAGAGATCATGCGTAGTTTCCATTTTGATGACAAAGAAACAGGCAAATTCGCCTTGGTATCCGACGTATAACTAATTGCTATATTTTACTGCTGTCATATCGACACATATTCATTATAATAACATTATTGCTTTTGTGCTGATTTTCACTATTTATCAAGCACGCTTAAATTGATGTTTAGGCTACTGATGTTTCATTATTAGCGATCACGGTGGCACCGGAAAGAAAGGGCTGCCGTCTTATCAACCAACCATGCTATTTTGTTTGTTTGTTTGCGTTGTTCATAACTTGGTTTGTACATAATGTTTCTGCTACTGTCTCTTATGATCGAAAAGAGCTTCTGGACATCAGAACTGCGATTGTTCACCTCAAACTGGACAAAGAGTTCTTCTTCAATGAGTCAGACAGGAGGGATATACAACTACAGACACCCGACCAGGCCTAGATCTCTGTGATTTGCTGGAGAAGGACACTGAGATTTCGTGGAAAAATATCAGGGTGCCTTGTGAGGATCAGGCGACAAGTGGCTAATCTGCCCTTGCCTTCCGTCCTGCTAGCTAATGTTCAATCACTGTAAAATAAATTTGGATGAGCTGAAAGCACGTATATCCTACCAACAGGACATTAAAAACTTGAATATCTTATGTTTCACCGAGTCGTGGCTGAACGACAACATGAATAACATACAGCTGGAGGGTTAAACACTCCATTCTCAGGACAGAACAGCAGCCTCTGGTAAGACACGGGGTGGGGACCTATGCATATATGCGGACAACAGCTGGTGCACAATATCTAAGGAAGTCTCGAGGTGTTGCTCGCCTGAGGTAGAGTATCACATAATAAGCTGTAGACCATACTATCTACAGTACCTAGAGAGTTTTCATCTGTATTTTTCGTAGCTGTCTACATACCACCGCAGACCGATGCTGGCACTAAAACCGCGCTCAATGAGCTGTATACCGCCATAAGCAAACAGGAAAACGCTCATCCGGAGGTGACGCTCCTAGTGGCCAGGTACTTTAATGCAGGGAAACATAAATCAGTTTGACCTAATTTCAATCAACATGTTAAATGTGCAACCAGAGGGAAAAAATTATCTAGACCACCTTTACTCCACACACAGAGACGTGTACAAAGCTCTCCCTCTCCCTTCATTTGGAAAATCTGACCGTAATTCTATTCTCCTGATTCCTTACAAGCACAAATTAAAGCAGGAAGCACCAGTGACTCGGTCTATAAAAAAGTGGTCAGATGAAGCAGATGCTAAACTACAGGACTGCTTTGCTAGAACAGACTGGAATATGTTCTGGGATTCTTCCGATGGCATTGAGGAGTACACCACATCAATAAGTGCATCGAGGACGTCGTCCCCACAGTGACTGTGCATACATAACCCAACCAGAAGCCATGGATTACAGGCAATGTTCGCACTGAGCTAACAGGTAGAGCTACCACTTTCAAGTAGCGGGACTCTAACCCGGAAGCTTATAAGAAATCTCACTATGCCCTCCGACAAACCATCAAACAGGCAAAGAGTCAATACAGGACTAAGATCGAATCATACTACACCGGCTCCGACGCTCATCAGATATGGCAGGGCTTGCAAACTATTACAGACTACAAAGGGAAGCACAGCCGAGAGCTGCCCAGTGACACGAGCCTACCAGACAAGCTAAATAACTTCTATGCTCGCTTCGAGTAACACTGAAACATGCATGAGAGCGTCAGTTGTTCCGGACGACTATCACGCTCTCCGCAGCCGATGTGAGTAAGAATTTCAAACAGGTCAACATTCACAAGACCGCAGGGCCAGACGGATTACCAGGATGTGTGCTCCGAGCATGCGCTGACCAACTAGCAAATGTCTTCACTGACATTTTCAACCTCTCCCTGTCTGAGTCTGTAATACCAGCATGTTTCAAGCAGACCACGATAGTCCATGTGCCCAAGAACACTAAGGTAACCTGCCTAAATGACTACCAACCGGTAGCACTCGAAAGGCTGGTCATGGCTCACATCAACACCATTATCCCAGAAACAGTAGACCCACTCCAATTTGCATACCACACCAACAGATCCACAGACGATGCAATCTCTATTGCACTCCACACTGCGCTCTCACACCTTGATAAAAGGAACACCGATGTGAAAATGCTGTTCATTGACTACAGCTCAGCGATCAACATCATAGTGCCCTCAAAGCTCATCACCAAGCTAAGGACCGTGGAACTAAACGCCCCCCTTTGCAACTGGATCCTGGACTTCCTGACGGGCCGCCCCCAGGTGGTGAGGGTAGGTAACAACACATCCGCCACGCTGATCCTTTACACCGGGGTCCCTCAGGGGTGCGTGCTCAGCCCCCTCCTGTACTCCCTGTTCACTCATGACTGCAAGTCCAGGCACAACTCCAACACCATTATTAAGTTTGCTGATGACACAACAGTGGTAGGCCTGATCACGACAATGATGAGACAACCTATAGGGAGGAGGTCAAAGACCTGACCGTTATGGTGCAAGGACAACAACCTCTCCCTCAACGTGATCCAGACGAAGGAGATGATTGTGGACTACAGGAAAAGGAGGACCGAGCACGTTCCCATTCTCATTGACGGGGCTGTAGTGGAGCAGGTTGAGAGCTTCAAGTTCCTTGCCGTCCACATCACCAGCAAACTAACATGGTCCAAGCACACCAAGACAGTCGTGAAGAGGGCAGGACAAAACCTATTCCCCCTCAGGAGACTGAAAAGATTTGGCATGGGTCCTCAGATCCTCAAAAGGTTCTACAGCTGCACCATCGAGAGAATCCTGATGGGTTGCATTACTGCCTGGTATGGCAACTGCTCGGCCTCCGATCGCAACACACTACAGAGGGTAGAGCATATCCATATCCATCAGTCCATCAACCCGGGGTCAAGCATCCTGCCATCCAGAACCTTTATACCATGCAGTGACAGAGGAAGGCCCTAAAAATTGTCAAAGACTCCAGCCACCCTAGTCATAGACTGTTCTCTCTGCTACCACACGGCAGCAGAGAGCACCAAGTCGCTTCTACCCCCCCTTCTGGAATGCTGCTGCTACTCTCTGTTATTTTCTATGCATAATCACTTTAATAACTCTACCTACATGTACATATTGCCTAAATTACATCGACACCGGTGCCCCCGCACATTGACGTTGACTCTGTACCGGTACCCCCTGTATATAGCTCTACAATTGTTATTTAGTGCTGCTCTTTAATTATTTGTTATTCTTATCACATACTTTTTGGGGGGGATTTTCTTAAAACTGCATTGTTGTATAAGAGCTTGTAAGTAAGCATTTCACTGTAAGAGAGAGAGAGGGGACACTTGGTTTTTGGCTAGTTGGTGATTTGTTGTCACATGTATTCGGCGCCTGTGACAAATAAAATTTGATTTGGTTGGGGTATAATTATTATTATTATTTTTGTTTATAAAAATAATCTGTTACCATGTTCCAACACTTACCCTTTCTGTATCATAATTGTAACAAAGGCACACCATGAATAAAATTGATTGAACATGTGAATGTTGGTGTTTTTTTTATTTTGTTTTGTTTTTACATATAGCCTGCAGTAACATAAACTAATGAAAATGCTATTGAATTATTTGAAATAAAATACATTTTGTATTCTAATGTTACCGTAGACCTTTATAAACACAACCAAATTATTATTTTTGAGATAGCATATATGAAATGTTTTTATTACACTGTTAGAATGTTGCAGTCAAAATGACTACTCATTAGCTTGACGGGAGGTCCCTCGAGGCAAAGTGGTTGTAGTGTTAATGGCTGGGATTGGAGAAAATTGAGGATTTATCAACAACATTGTAGTTACTCCACAATACTAACCTACAGTGCCTTTGGAAAGTATTCAGACAATTTTACTTTTTCAACATTTTGTTACGTTACAGCCTTTTTCTAAAATTGATTAAATAATTGTTTTCCTCCATCAATCTACACACAATACCCCATAACGACAAAGCAAAAACTGGTTTTTAGAAATGTTTTCTAATTTACATAAATAAATTAAAATGAAATATCACATTTACATAAGTATTCAGACCCTTTACTCAGTACTTAGTGAAAGCACCTTTGGCAGCGACTACAGCCTTGAGTGTTCTTGGTTATAATGCTACAAGCTTGGCACACCTGTACTTGGGGAATTTCTCCCATTCTTCTCTGCAGATCCTCTCAAACTCTGTCAGGTTTGATGGGGAGCATTGCTGTACACCTATTTTCAGGTCTCTCCAGAGATGTTCGATCGGGTTCAAGTCCTGGCTCTTGCTGGGCCACTCAAGGATATTCAGAGACTGAATAACAGTCTTCCCAATACAACTCCATTACTCTGTGATCCTACATAGCCACTCCTATGTTGTCCTGGTGGAAGGTGAACCTGAGGTCATGAGCGCTCTGGAGCAGGTTTTCATCAAGGATCTTACTGTACTTTGCTCTGTTCATCTTTGCCTTGACCCTGACTAGTCTCCCAGTCCCTGCCGCTGAAAAACATCCCCACAGCATGATGCTGCCACCACCATGCTTCACTGTAGGGATGGTGCCATGTTTCCTCCAGACGTGACACTTGGCATTCAGGACAAAGAGTCCAATCTTGGTTTCATGAGACCAGAGAATATTGTTTCTCATGGTCTTAGAGTCTTTAGGTGCCTTTTGGCAAACACCAAGCGGGCTGTCATGTGCCTTTTATTGAGGAGTGGCGTCCGTCTGGCCACTCTACCATAAAGGCCTGATTGGTAGAGTGCTGCAGAGATGGTTGTCCTTCTGGAAGGTTCTCCCATCTCCACAGAGGAACTATAAAGCTCTGTCAGAGTGACCATCAGGTTCTTAGTCACCTCCCTGACCAAGGCCCTTCTCCCCCGATTGCTCAGTTTGGCTGGGCAGCCAGCTCTAGGAAGAGTCTTGGTGGTTCTTCCATTTAAGAATGATGGAGGGCACTGTGTTTTTGGGGGCCTTCAATGCCGCAGAAATGTTTTGGTACTCTTCCCCAGATCTGTGCCTCGACACAATCCTGTCTCGGAGCTCCACGGACAATTCCTTTGACCGCATGGCTTGGTTTTTGCTCTGTGGGACCTTTTATAGACAGTTGTGTGCCTTTCCAAATCATGTCCAATCAATTACATTTACCACAGGTGGACTCCAATCAAGTTGTAGAGACATCTCAAGGATGATCAATGTAAACAGGATGCACCTGAGCTCAATTTCGTGTCTCATAGCAAAGTGTTTGAATACTTATGTAAATAAGGATTATTATTATTTTTGTATATATATACCTTTCAAAAAACCTGTTTTCACTTTGTGATTATGGGGTGTTGTGTGTAGATTGCTGAGGAAAATGTTTTATTTAATCAATTTTAGAATAAGGCTGTAACGTAACAACATTTTGAAAAAGTGAAAAGGTACTTTCCGAATGCACTGTATGCCTTCAGAAAGTAGTCATACCCCTTGACTTATTCCACATTTTTACTCCTGAACTTATTTAGGCTTGCCACAACAAAGTGGCTGAATAATTATTAACTCAAGACATTTCAGCATTTCATAAGCTACTTAAAAATGACTTTCCAGTGGCACTGACTCACTCAATGATGAAGATTAAGCCTATCGGCCATCACTCACCGGTGATGGCCGATGTTCTCCTGCCAATAATCTCAAGATAAGGTATTTAGAAAAAAGTGTTGCTCCTTCAAAATCGCTTAAAAGTTGTTGATAAAAAAACTGCTCGCTTCTACAGACAGATTAGTCTTCACTTTTCAGCAGTAGGCATTTGCTTTCCAAACATGACATTTTTCTCATGAAAGGCAAACTGACAGCCACAACCAACCATAGAAATATAATCCATAGATATCAGTTCCTGTTCAAGTCAGGACTGACAGCCATTGCTAGTGTATCCATGAGTTTAACAGTTAAAGTGCTAGGATTAGAGGTCCCAAAACACTTCTATGAATGATATGTCTATGGCTACAACCCAACAAGCTGTTCTATATTTGGCACACTTGTTTCCCAAATTGTGGCCTTCCTGACTTTAAGTGCTTGTGATAAAACTTTATCCACAGCTATTTTTAGAAGCTATTGATCCTCCGTGGCTAAATTATAATCTAGGTTTAGTATTTTGAATTATTTCTCTGTTCAGTCAGGAGTAATACATTTTCAGGACTTTTTAAATATAATTTTAGCAAAATTATTTCAATTCATCAGGGGGTGTTGAAGCTCCTCCAGCACCCCTACTTCCCCCAGTTATGACTCCATTCATGTAAGACTGTTTTCCTCTCTTATTTATTTAAAAAAATGTTGTCTCTTTTTCCGCTGCAGTGCAGAATCAGCGATCTTACCTTTAAATTAGCTTTTAATTAAAGAACGTGGCTTTATCCAAACCTCTGTTTCTTTGAAGAAGAGCTATCTTTGATTCTTCACCCCATTACTCCCTCCATCCCTCCCCCTTCTCCCCCAACCCAGCGATACACTTTTGTGACATCCTTTGAAGATGACTTCCTCTCTTCTTCCCTTTTTTCTCCAACTTTATTTGGTGCTACTGCATCAGGGATCCCCGTGTCAGATAAACATTGATGGCAATGTGTTCCAGGTCATCATATGAAAAATCAAACATGTCAAGGGATTTTCTATTGACTCAGTAGAGTGGAGTAGAGTGTGATGACATACAGTCACTGTTTTATCCAACTGTGTATTGTTTTTTTGATAAGTGGCACTAGATCGGTGTAGTTCTAGTTGCAGTGTTGACTGCAGATATAATGCCACATTGGATGCATGTGCCTTTCTGCTGCTGTTGCTGTTGCTGCTGTTGCTGTTGCTGCTGTTGCTGTTGCTGCTGTTGCTGTTGCTGCTGTTGCTGTTGCTGCTGTTGCTGTTGCTGCTGTTGCTGTTGCTGCTGTTGCTGTTGCTGCTGTTGCTGTTGCTGCTGCTGCTGTTGCTGCTGTTGCTGTTGCTGCTGTTGCTGTTGCTGCTGTTGCTGTTGCTGCTGTTGCTGTTGCTGCTGCTGCTGCTGTTGCTGTTGCTGTTGCTGTTGCTGTAGCTGCTGATGTTGCTGCTGCTGCTGCTGTTGCTGTTGCTTTTGCTGTTGTTGCTGTTGCTGCTGCTGATGTTGCTGTTGCTGTTGCTGCTGTTGCTGTTGCTGTTGCTGCTGTTGTTATTTCTTAGTGTGACTTTGGGCCCAGAAATGCAAACAGCATCTTATTACTTAATAAGGAGGGGTATAGGAATTGATGTTGGAGAGTTTGATAACTAGCTCATAACTAAACTCAGCAAAAAAAGAATCATCCCTTTTTCAGGACCCTGTCTTTCAAAGATAATTCATAAAAATCCAAATAACTTCATTGTAAAGGGTTTAAACACTGTTTCCCATGCTTGTCCAATGAACCATGAAAAATGAATGAACATGCACCTTTGGAACTGTCGTTAAGACACTAACAGTTTACAGACGGTAGACAATTAAGGTCACAGTTATGAAAACTTAGGACACTGAAGAGGCCTTTCTACTGACTCTGAAAAACACCAAAAGAAAGATGCCCAGGGTCCCTTCTCATCTGCGTTAACATGTCTTAGAGGCATGAGGAAGGCAGATGTGGCCAGGGCAATAAATTGCAATGTCCATACTGTGAGACGCCTAAGACAGCGCTACAGGGAGACAGGACGGACAGCTGATCGTCCTCGCAGTGGCAGACCACGTGTAACAAGACCTGCACAGGATCGGTACATCTGAACATCACACATGCAGGACAGGTACAGGATGGCAACAACAACTGCCTGAGTTACACCAAATCAAATCAAATTTTATTTGTCACATACACATGGTTAGCAGATGTTAATGTGAGTATAGCGAAATACTTGTGCTTCTAGTTCCGACCATGCGGTAATATCTAACAAGTGATCTAACCTAAAACAATCCCTCCACCAGTGCTCAGACTGTCCGCAATAGGCTGAGAGAGGCTGGACTGAGGGCTTGTAGACCTGTTGTAAGACAGGTTCTCACCAGACATCACCTGCAACAACGTTGCCTATGGGCACAAACCCACCGTCACTGGACCAGACAGGACTGGCAAAAAGTGCTCTTCACTGACGAGTCGCGGTTTTGTCTCACCAGGGGTGATGGTCAGATTTGCGTTTATCGTTGAAGGAATGAGCGTTACACCAAGGCATGTACCCTGGAGCGGGATCGATTTCGAGGTAGAGGGTCCGTCATGGTCTGGGGCAGTGTGTCACAGCATCATCGGACTGAGCTTGTTGTCATTGCAGGCAATCTCAACGCTGTGCGTTACAAGGAAGACATCCTCCTCCCACATGTGGTACCCTTCCTGCAGGCTCATCCTGACATGACCCTCCAGCATGACAATGCCACCAGCAATACTTTTTATTCTGTGTGTGATTTCCTGCAAGACAGGAATGTCAGTGTTCTGCCATGGCCAGCGAAGAGCCCGGATCTCAATCCCATTGAGCACGTCTGGGACCTGTTAGATCAGAGGGTGAGGGCTAGGGCCATTCCCCCCAGAAATGTCCGGGAGCTTGCAGGTGCCTTGGTGGAAGAGTGGGGTAACATCTCACAGCAAGAACGGGCAAATCTGGTGCAGTGCATGAGGAGGAGATGCACTGCAGTACTTAATGCAGCTGGTGGCCACCCCCCGTCCCCCCCTTTGTTCAAGGACACATTATTAAATTTCTGTTAGTCACATGTCTGTGGAACTTGTTCAGTTTATGTCTCAGTTGTTGAATCTTGTTATGTTCATACAAATATTTACACATGTTAAGTTTGCTGAAAATAAACACAGTTGACAGTTAGAGGATATTTCTTTTTTTGCTGAGGATAGTAAAACATATTCATTGTGTGTGTGTGTTTGTGTGTGTATTATTCTTTAACATCACTTGATGGAAAATTAGACTCTCGTACACACATAACCGGAACACGCACACATGCATACATGCAGGCGCACACATACACTATACCATTGAAACACACACACACACACACACACCCACACACACACACACACACACACACACACACACACACACACACACACACACACACACACATTTACGGTTTGTGTAGGTCTCCAAATGAGAAAAGGGGCTCCATTACTAATAATCCAAGAGTTTCCACTGGGGCAGCGGACTGGAAGGCTCAAATGCACAAAGCCTCTCCTGTAAATGTGTGGTATGCTGCGCCAGCACCACCCTGCATCCCACTGCTGGCTTGCTTCTGAAGCTAAGCAGGGTTGGTCCCTGAGTGGGAGACCAGATGCTGCTGGAAGTGGTGTTGGAGGGCCAGTAGGAGGCACTATTTTCTCTGGTCTAACAAAATATCCCAATACCCCAGAGCAGTGATTGGGGACATTGCCCTGCATAGGGTGCTGTCTTTCGGATGGGACGTTCAACAGGTGTCCTGACTCTGTGGTCACTAAAGATCCCCTGGCACTTGTCGTAAGAGTAGGGGTGTTAACCTCGGTGTTCTGGCTAAATTACCAATCTAGCTGTCATACCATCAATGCCACCTAATCATCCCCAGCTCACAATTGGCTCATTCATCCCCCCTCCTGTCCCCTGTAACTATTCCCCAGGTTGTTGCTGTAAATGAGAATGTGTTCTCAGTCAACTTACCTGGTAAAATAATGGTTTAAAAAAATATGTGTGGCTCTGTACAATGATTACTACCTACTCTTAAATGTTTATATGGATATGCAATTGTTTTGCTTGTGTGTTTCAAGTTTCAAGGGTATTCGTGCACAGGACACAACAGTACAGTGAAATTCTTAGCTTGAGAGCTCCATCCAACAATGCAGTGATAATAAATACTTATAGAAAATAGAAAAAAAGAATAAAACCCAATCATTTTTATACCATTTTTATTTAACCTTTATTTAAATAGGCAAGTCAAATCTTATTTACATTGAAGGCCTCCAAAAGGTAAAAGTCCTCCTACGGGGACGGTGACTGGGATTAAAAATAAAAATGTAGGACACAACACATATCACGACAAGAGAGACACCACCACACTACTTAAAGAGAGACCTAAGACAACACAGCATGGCAGCATCACATGACAACACAGCAAGGTAGCAACACAACATGACAACAACACGGTAGCAACACAACATGTCAGGAGCACAACATGGTAGCAACACAAAACATGGAATAAACATTATTGGGCACAGACAACTGCACAAAGAGCAAGAAGGTAGAGACAACAATACATCATGTGAAGCAGCCACGTGTCAATAAGAGTGTCCATGATTAAATCTTATAATGAAGAAATGGAGATAAAACTGTCCAGTTTAAGTGTTTTTGCAGCTCATTCCAGTCACAAGCTGGAGCGAACCACACACCAAAAAATACAGCATTGGATGAACGTAATTTAATCATGCCACCTATATTCCATCTAATCAAATCAAGTAAAATCAGTCCATCTTGATTGTGTTATTTGAACATGTCATATTAATATTTACATTCATTTGACTTTTTAGTGAAAATGTCAAATTAATTTAAGTTTATTTTACATTGGTCAAACACTTTAGTACAACAAAATCCAGCCTTGTTGTATGAACTAGTATAGGCCCACTAACATACATTAAAAAGGACAACTAAATGCAAAACCATTTTATATTTTATTTAATATTTGGCTTTAACATACAGCTGCCAAGATCCCTGTTCTTCTCAGCTTTCTCCTCTTTAACCATCTCATGCTAAACTTCCCTTTAGTTATCATATTAGCACCAACCCCCAGGCCTCAATTTACCTTCATGCCACCTGAGAATACAAACCAACAGTCCTAATTGCAACCACACTGTTCTGAAGGATGGTTGACGCAAACTTCAAAGCTAAGAGACCAAGAGGTTTAAATGAGTTGAGGAAATAACAGGTACATTTAGAACCGTTCCACCCACAGCAATGCATGTAGGAGACTATAGAACTTCCAAAACAATGTTCACTCAGTCGAGAAGGATTACGCAAATGGAGACACTCTAACATCCTGTGGACCTAACATTACATCAGATCTTTACCATCATTACCTCTACATTGTCTTTTTCACGTATCTCCACTTACTACTGGCATATTGTAATTTTTAACTTAAATTACTGACTAAAATAGTAAGTGACTTAATTCCTTCTAGGACTCAATGAAAAGCACCAATTAAACCAATTTTCACCAAGACTCTCATGTTGTTTGTGTCAAATATTAACCATATCATTTTGCATTTGGGAATGCTGTATTCACTTCCAAATCCTAAGCGTAGTGGCTTCAAGAAAACTAAGTTTGCAAATAGTCTTGCAAAATGTGTGCACTTCTGTCATTTAAGGTTTTTAACATTCAACATCCAATAATTTTTTCAACTTTTGTAACAAATGCATGTAGAATATTTTGCCAACAAAATAATTGAGGCTCATTAAGAAAGCAGCCTTAAAACAATCTTTCAGAATTTGTGCATGACTGCTGTGATTTCAAGTTTTAAAATTCTAAGTGCAACAATTAAACTTAGTAAACACATTTACAAAAATCCAATAGATATTGGAACCTACAAAATATTATTGGCCCATAATAAAAACAAAGTTTACAAATAATCCAGCAAGATGTGTGCATGACTGCAACAATATGCATTTTAACACTGAATTATTACAATCTACACATGTGCATTGCAAAAAATAAAAAATGTTATCAGAAGTAGTGAAAAATTACTGTAATGTTGCTTGCAAAATCTTTTTTCCATGTTGATAAAATGTTGATAAAATATTTGTAAATACTACATTTTAAGGAGGCTATAACCATTAATGGTGTATTTACTCTATTTAACATGTGTTCAACAACACTGCTCTGTGTCTGCTCCACCCACACACAAACGTAGGAGACTTTTCAACCTATGAGACAACAAACTTAGTCTCAGTCCATTGAGCAAACTAAATTAAATAGTCCTTTTGAAAAATGTTATGACTTCCAACTTTGAACTTTCTAAAAACCTGCATTACAGAGATATGGATAAATACCAGGGTTCTTCAAGCTTAGTCACTCCAGAAGCTTGTTTTTTAGAAATTGTGCCTTGGACGACAACCTCTGCCCATCCATATTTAGAAGAATCTTCTGCAGAACTTCAAAAGTGCGTTTGAGCTCTGCTGGGTAGTTTAGGTTCAAACAGTATATCAGTCCAAATAACAGAGCACAAGCCATCGCAATGTTCCCCAAACCACTGAGGACCTCCACACCTTCAATCAGGACACCAATGTCCTCTGGGTCATCTCCAGGCTCCGCACCCTCCTTCTGTATGACATACACTCCCATCACAGTTTGCTCCATGGAAGTGTTGGAGTCGAGCTCTGTGTTCTGTGGAGTAAAATATGTCAAATACATTTTCTAAGTCTAGACAAAGTGTGGCAAGAGACTGGAGGCAAGACAAAGTCAAGTATGCTGATCATAGAATTGTCAATTGTAAAACACACATTTAAAATGTTATGAAGAAAAGTACAAATTAAGTCGTACAGTTGGAGATGTACTGAAGTCATACATTACAAAAATAGTACAACGTGAAATCTAAGGTTGGACATCCCAGTGAGCACTGAAAGCATTCATTGGAGAACTAGGGAAGAACGTAACACCTAGTGTATGTAACTCACCATATATTCCTTCACAAGTTTCTCATTGTCTTCGTTCAGGTAGGTGCACAAGGACTTGAGGACGCATGCTCGTCTTGTATGTAATGTGTCATCCTGAGGAAAAAAGGGAACCCATTCTGACAATATTCAGAATTTGATCAGTTTGAAAAATAACTCTGCAGTCTTGATAGCAAACTGCAAGTTTTGCAAATGTTTTGAGCATGGTTATTGTGTGGTAGACAATACTTAGGTCTCAGGAGCCCAAAAGGCAAGTACTCAACATCTATACAAGATCTTAAGGAGCCTTTTGGTCCTAGACTTGGTGTTCCTGTACCGCTTGCCGTGTGGTAGCAGAGAAAACAGTCTATGACTTGGGTGACTGGAGTCCGACAATTTTATGGTCTTTCCTCTGACACTGCCTATTATATAGGTCCTGGATTGCAGGAAGCTTGGCCCCAGTGATGTACTGGGCCGTATGCACTACCCTCTGTAGCGACTTACGGTCAGATACCGAGCAGTTGCCATACCAGGCGGTGATGCAACTGGTCAGGATGTTCTCGATGGTGCAGCTGTTGAACTTTTTGAGGATCTAGGGACCCATGAAAAATATTTTCAGTCTCCTGAACCTCTTTCTCAATGAACAGAGCTGGCCATCTGGTTTTGAACTCTGTAACCAAGGGCTGTCCTTTAACTTCTTGTCTTCTGTATGAGAAAGTATTCTCCATTTTCGCTGTCACTATATGGTCATTGTTTCTCTTCTTAATCTCATAAAGCAGTGCAATTCTCTCCTTTTCCAGACTCTCAGTGGTTTCTCCTTTTGGATGCTGCAGACAATAATTGACTTCTGCCCTTCTGGGCTTTTCCACATTCAACGCTGGCAGACATTTGTCTTGGGCCTTGTTCTTTTGTGAATTTGTCGTCACCTCAGCACATCCCAGGCCTCTTAGTTTGGTCCAAAAGTTTGCCATTTTATGCTTAAGGCTAATCTTCTACCCGTAACAGCCATTGAAGGATCCCTGCTCCTGTCACGACTCCCGCCGAAGTCGGCCCCTCTCCTTGTTCGGGCGGCGTTCGACGTCACCGGCTTACTAGTTGCCACCGATCGATGTTTCACTGTTCGTTTGGTTTTGTCTTTATTGTGTACACCTGTTTTTGATTTTCCCTAATTATGTTCATTATTTAAACCTCTGCATTTCCTGTTTGTCTTGTTGGTGATTGTTTCCTGTTTTGTGTGGTCGGAGGTGTTTCTCCGCAATATATATTTTCCTAGGAGAAGATTTATTGATTTTTCAAGTAAACACGTTTGTTTACATTGATCCCTGTGTCCTGCGCCTGACTCCTCTACTTCTCCTAAAGATAATCATTACACAAATACATGCATCCTGTTTGCAATAAAGCACCAAAGTAAAACAGCAAAATAGATAGAAACTGACCGCATTTCAGCCGTGCGTAATTGGCCGACTCCAACCACGGTAAAGGAGGTGCAGCGGTTTTTAGGGTTTGCCAACTACTACCGGAGGTTTATCCGGGGTTTTGGCCAGGTGGCGGCTCCCATTACCTCCTTACTGAAGGGGGGACTGGTGCGATTGCGGTGGTCGGCTGAGGTGGACAGAGCTTTTGGTAACCTGAAGGCTCTGTTTACCACGGCTCCAGTGCTAGCGCATCCTGATCCCTCCTTAGCGTTCATAGTTGAGGTGGACGCATCCGAAGCTGGAATAGGGGCTGTGCTATCTCAGCGCTCGGGTAAATCACAAAAACTCCGCCCCTGTGCTTTCTTTTCGAAGAAGCTCAGCCCGGCGGAGCGAAACTATGATGTGGGGGATAGGGAGTTGTTAGCTGTTGTCGGGGCTCTGAAAGCGTGGAGACATTGGCTCGAGGGGGCTAGACACCCTTTCCTCATTTGGACTGACCACCGAAATCTGGAGTACATTCGGGCAGCGAGGAGACTGAACCCTCGCCAGGCTAGGTGAGCCATGTTTTTCACACGCTTTATTTTCACTCTTTCTTACAAGCCAGGTTCCCAGAATGTCAAGGCAGACGCACTGTCCCGGCTGTATGATACAGAGGAGCGGTCCACAGAGCCCACTCCCATAATCCCAGCTTCATGCCTGGTAGCACCGGTGGTATGGGAGGTGGACGTGGACATCGAACGGGCGTCACGTGCTGAACCCACTCACTCCCAGTGTCCCGTTGAGCGTGTGTACGTGCCGTTTGATGTTCGCGATCATTTGATCTGTTGGGCCCACACATCACCCTCCTCTGGTCATCCTGGTATCGGTCGGACGGTGCGCTGCCTTACGGGGAAGTACTGGTGGCCCACGTTAGCCAAGGACGTGAGGGTTTATGTGTCCTCCTGTTCGGTATGCGCACAGTGCAAGGCACCTAGACATCTGCCCAGAGGAAAATTACAACCCCTTCCCGTTCTGCAACGACCGTGGTCACACCTATCGGTGGATTTCGTGACGAATCTTCCCCCGTCACGGGGTAACACTACGATCCTGGTCGTTGTGGATCGGTTTTCTAAGTCCTGCCGTCTCCTTCCTTTGCCCGGTCTCCCTACGGCTCTACAGACTGCGGAGGCCCTGTTTACCCATGTATTCCGGCACTACGGGGTGCCTGAGGATATAGTGTCTGATCGGGGTCCCCAATTTACGTCTAGAGTCTGGAGGGCGTTTATGGAACGCCTGGGGGTCTCGGTCAGTCTTACCTCAGGGTTCCACCCCGAAAGTAACAGGCAGGTAGAAAGAGTCAACCAAGAGGTGGGTAGGTTTCTGCGGTCCTATTGCCAGGACCAGCCGGGAGAGTGGGCATCATTTATCCCCTGGGCAGAGATGGCCCAAAATTCCCTGCGCCACTCTTCCACTAACCTTACCCCTTTTCAGTGTGTGCTAGGGTATCAGCCGGTCCTGGCACCATGGCATCAGAGCCAGATCGAGGCTCCTGCGGTGGATGAATGCTTTCGGCACTCGGAGGAGACGTGGAATGCTGCCCATGTACGTCTGCAACGAGCCATCAGGCGGCAAAAGGCGAGTGCCGACAGCCACCGCAGTGAGGCCCCGGTTTATGCACCGGGGGATCGGGTCTGGCTCTAGACCCGAAACCTGCCCCTTCACCTGCCCTGCCGGAAACTGGGTCCGCGGTTTGTGGGGCCATTTAAAGTCCTGAGGAGATTGAACGAGGTTTGTTATAGGTTACAACTTCCCCCTGATTATCATATTAACCCCTCGTTCCATGTGTCTCTCCTCAGGCCGGTGGTGGCTGGTCCGCTCCAGCAGTCGGAGGTGCGGGAGGTTCCTCCGCCCCCTCTGGACATCGAGGGGGCCCCGGTGTATACAGTACGAGCCCTTATGGACTCTAGACGTCGGGCGAGGGGCCTTCAGTACCTCGTGGAGTGGGAGGGGTACGGCCCGGAGGAGCGAAGCTGGGTACCGGCGGAGGACATCCTGGACCCATCATTAATCCAGGATTTTCACCGCTTCCGTCCGGATCGCCCTGCTCCCCGTCCTCCGGGTCGTCCCCGAGGCCGGTGTCGGCGCGCTGCTGGAGCCGCGCGTCAGGGGGGGGTACTGTCACGACTCCCGCCGAAGTCGGCCCCTCTCCTTGTTCGGGCGGCATTCGGCGATCGACATCACCGGCTTACTAGTTGCCACCGATCGATGTTTCACTGTTCGTTTGGTTTTGTCTTTATTGTGTACACCTGTTTTTGATTTTCCCTAATTATGTTCATTATTTAAACCTCTGCATTTCCTGTTTGTCTTGTCGGTGATTGTTTCCTGTTTTGTGTGGTCGGAGGTGTTTCTCCGCAATATGTATTTTCCTAGGAGAAGATTTATTGATTTTTCAAGTAAACACGTTTGTTTACATTGATCCCTGTGTCCTGCGCCTGACTCCTCTACTTCTCCTAAAGATAATCATTACAGCTCCCTCAGACAAGGATGCTTTTTCACAAGGGCTTCTGCAACATCATCCAGATCATTGTTAGTTGGGTAGGCTTTGAATGTAATATTTTCTTCTGCCAGTCGTTCAAAATGTCAAATTTCAGTTTCGGAGAGGGGCTCAAATGAGTTCCACTAGCACTGCACTCAGCATTGGCCTTTTCAAGTCGCAGTTCAGCCTCATAGCTGAACGAAGGACTGTGAAGACACTTGGCCAAACCCAGTGCCTTGTAGATGGCGATGAACCTGAAGATGAAGCGGGCTCTGTATTATCCGTGTCAACCGAGGAGATTGATATGGAATCTGTTTGGCCTTGAACTGCTGGAGGTTGACGTGTCATTGCATCATCTTCTGTACAACTTTGCAAGTAGACCACCTTAGTGGACCACCTTAGAACTTTGCTTTGTCATTTATTTTGGAGATCACCGACATGTTTATGAACTCATTTCCAAAATCAGCATCTTGACATTGAAAATGTTGTTGCAATCCAAAACAAGTCTTTCTGTCTGGCACAATTTCTCTATGGAGTCCAGTATCCCTGCTGGCAGAATTAGCTTCCTGGCATCGTTTTCACCAAGGATAATCCTCAGTCTTATGGGCTGGATCATTGTGTAGACCAAAACAATAAAAAAAACACACTGGTTGAATATTTCACAATAAAAAAACTCAGAGGCACTTAATTTATAATTAGACAAGTATGTGTGGGTATGTGTATACATGGTCTAATGTACATCTGTTCGATACTTTGTTTTTGAAGCATATAACTTACAGTAGATTCCATTTAATGCTGATATCAAAACTAGGATCTTATGTGATATGTACTACATTTAAATTTTTTTTTACATTTTTTTGTCATTTAGCAGAAGCTCTTATCCAGAGCAACTTACAGTAGCGAATGCATACATTTCATTTTCATTTCATACATTTTTTTTTCTTCTTCGTACTTGGCCCCCCGTGGGAATCGAACCCACAACCCTGGCGTTGCAAACACCATGCGCTACCAACTGAGCTACGGGGAAGGCTACTACCCTGCTTTACAGGTATTCTGATTTAACCTTTATTTTCCACAAAAATAAAAGTTTCCTGCCACTAACAAGTGAAACGTGAACACGTCACCTTGGGCTCAAGGAAATTGTGATTTTACAAGGACAAATGGAATAGTGCACTTTTCGCTATTGTCTTACATTTCAGTTAATGACTGATTAGTAAACAAAAATATCAATACATGAATAGATCATTAAAATAATAAGTTGCAGCCTGACTATGAAGCATGACTTTACAACTTACTGTGCCATGTGATGTGGGGGAAAAATACTTACAAACATTACTCCCGTTTTCCCTGTAAGTTAGTGTGCCTCTAACTGAATAGGCAGCTAACGGGTAGTCATCAGGTAGTTACCCATGGTCAATCAGAGCCACCTCTCTCACATGTGACGTGTCAAGTTCAAAAGCTCTAAAGTGCTCTCTATACCAAGCAGATAACTTTTTCACAATAAAATGTATCTTGCCTTGCAAAATATAAATCTGCAGAATTTCAGCAAACTCGGGCAAACCAAACAATTGCCCATGGACAACAATGATTCCTTTGTTGTAGTTCATACCATTGTATGACACACTGTTTGTAATATGGACATCACTTTCATCTGGTAATTTTTGCTTAATAACAATTGCAATGTCACTTTGCAAAACATCAATTGGTACTGATGAGACTCTAGTTACCACCAAAGGTGTCCTATGGTCAGAAGAGTGCAAGTCAGAGGCAATCATGAGCTGAGGTTTTCTAGGAAGTGTGAGAGGTATGTTTTTAAAACAGTTGTTATGGTGAGCAATCTGTTTAAAGAAACTATGTTTTGCCTCAAATCTCATTGTCCATTTATGGACAAGTGGCACAAAGAGGCAAATCATAACAGGGTAGTGCTCCAAATAATGATATTTAGGGAGAAGACATTTGTTTGGAAAAAGCTCTTGCTATCTCTGGCGATGTTCACCGATTTTGCACTGAATATATGAAATCAACTTGGAGTGGACAGGGGCTACAACAACCTCCACTATGTCCTTGAGATCCAAAACAACATGTCATGTAGGTTCATCCTCTGGAACAAGTGGTCTTTTAATCAGTGGCAACAATTGAAGCAGAGACCAATTTTCATGTGCATTTCCACCAAAGTTTTTTTAAATTACATTTTTTTAACAGAACGTCTGTGGTATTGCGTGAGGGCGATTGGTTTTATCTCCCCATTTGTACTCAAACTTTTAGATCAAATTGAAATACTTTTTAGAGATCAGAAGAGAAAAACAATGAGCAAGCTCCACAGGTACTATGCCCTCAAATAGATAATGTGCTACATCTGGAGGGTAGCCTGCAGTGACATGAAAATGGGTGAGATTCTTACTCAAAATACAATCCCGTTTAACTCCACATCACGCACTTGCAGTTTCCAGTACACACTTCAAATGGGCTTCATGAAGTTGCCACGTTCTACGCTCAAAAACACCAGCAGTCAATGACTGAATAGCGGATTTCTTAGCTCTGCGGAATCTACAGATGTATTCACCAGAAACACGTTTGCTAGAGGTTCACCTAGGTGTAATGATTGGGGCTGTACAAATGTTTGATGTATTAAAATAATTGATTATGCTTCATGTTGTATTAATAGAAGGGGAGGGGTTATAAGACCCCTCCCTCCTTACATTTATAGGGTCCTAGACTACAGATTAACAATATATATATATTCATTATAGAGGTTTAGAATTGTCCCACAGTTGTTTTCTAGCTTTCTCTCTCTCTTATAAAGAGTCCCCTCTGAGAAATGTGTGACGGAGACAGAACTCTGCAGGGGAGTGTTGGAGATAAGACTAGTCAGACATTCCACAATAAATCAACTTTGGGGAGTGGACATTTGCTGCAAAGCTTTTAGATAACACTAAAAGCCTTGTTTTTATAGCTTTGTAGGCATGGTTGTGGTCTCAGGAGTAAAAGGTAATGACGTAGGCAGTGACATCACTGAAGGCTGAACTTCGGGTTTCATAAAAGCAACTTGGGACCTTTTCTTTTTTACAGAACTTACTCGGAAACATGCGTGCTATGTTCCTGATTGTCAACTTCTGTCTGCAATTGCATTAATAAATGTTTTTGAATTATTTAATTAAAGATATTGTCATAATGCTAATTTCACCAATGAGCCAATGATTGACAAGGAACAAGGTTACAGGTACAGAGTCAATGTGCGAGGCCACCGGTGTCGAGGTAATTGAGGTAATAAACTCAGCAAAAAAAGTCCTCTCACTGTCAACTGCATTTATTTTCAGCAAACTTAACATGTGTAAATATTTGTATGACCATAACAAGATTCAACAACTGAGACATAAACTGAACAAGTTCCACAGACATGTGACTAACAGAAATGGAATAATGTGTCCCTGAACAGGGGGGGGGGTCAAAATCAAAAGTAACAGTCAGTATCTGGTGTGGCCACCAGCTGAATTAAGTACTGCAGTGCATCTCCTCCTCATGGATTGCACCAGATTTGCCCGTTCTTGCTGTGAGATGTTACCCCACTCTTCCAACAAGGCAGCTGCAAGTTCCCGGACATTTATGGTGGGAATGGTCAGAGCCCTCACCCTCTGATCCAACAGGTCCCAGACGTGCTCAATGGGATTGAGATCCGGGCTCTTCGCTGGCTATGGCAGAACACTGACATTACTGTCTTGCAAAAAAATCACGCACAGAACGAGCAGTATGGCTGGTGGCATTGTCATGCTGGAGGGTCATGTCAGGATGAGCCTGCAGGAAGGGTACCACATGAGGGAGGAGGATGTCTTCCCTGTAACGCACAGCGTTGAGATTGCCTGCAATGACAACAAGCTCAGTCCGATGATGCTGTGACACACCGCCCCAGACCATGACGGACCCTCTACCTCCAAATCAATCCCGCTCCAGGGTACAGGCCTCGGTGTAATACTTATTCCTTCGACGATAATCGTGAATCCGACATTCACCCCTGGTGAGACAAAAACGTGACTCATCAGTGAAGAGCACTTTTTGCCAGTCCTGTCTGGTCCAGCGACGGTGGGTTTGTTCCAATAGGTGACGTTGCTGCAGGTGATGTCTGGTGAGGACCTACCTTACAACAGGCCTACAAGTCCTCAGTCCAGCCTCTCTCAGCCTATTGCGGACGTCTGAGCACTGATGGAGGGATTGTGCGTTCCTGGTGTAACTTGGGCAGTTGTTGTTGCCGCCCTGTACCTGTCCCGCAGGTGTGATGATCGGATGTACCGATCCTGTGCAGGTCTTGTTACATGTAGTCTGCCATTGCGAGGACGATAAGCTGTCCGTCCTGTCTCCCTGTAGCACCGTCTCAGGCATCTAACAGTACGGACATTGCAATTTATTGCCCTGGCCACATCTGCCTTCCTCATGCCTCCTTGCAGCATGCCTGAGGCACGTTCACGCAGATGAGAAGGGACCCTGGGCATCTTTCTTTTGGTGTTTTTCAGAGTCAGTAGAAAGGCTTCTTTAGTGTCCTAAGTTTTCATAACTGTGACCTTAATTGTCTACCGTCTGTAAGCTGTTAGTGTCTTAACGACCGTTCAATGTTCATAATTTTTTTATGATTCATTGAACAAGCATGGGAAACAGTGTTTAAACCCTTTGGAATGAAGATCTGTGAAGTTATTTGGATTTTTATGAATGATCTTTCTAAGACAGGGTCCTGAAGGGGGGGGGGGGGGGGGTGCAATGCAAGTAGTCTGGGTGGCCATTTGATTAGCTGTTCAGGAGTCTTATTGCTTGGGGGTAGAAGCTATTTAGAAGTTTCTTGGACCTAGACTTGGCGCTCAGGTACTGATGACAGCCCCTGGTATAGAGGCCCTCGATGGCAGGAAGCTTGGCCCCGGTGGACTGGGCCATATGCATTACCCTCTGTAGTGCCTTGCGGTTGGAGGCTGAGCAGTTGTCATACCAGGCAGTGATGCAACCTGTCAGGATGCTCTCGATGGTGCAGCTGTAAAACCTTTTGAGGATCTGAGAACCAATACCAAATATTTTCAGTCTCCTGAGGGGGAATAGGTTTTGTCGTGCCCTCTACACAACTGTCTTACTGTGCTTGGACCATGTTAGTTTGTTGAGGATGTGCACACCAAGGAACTTGAAGCTCTCAACCTGCTCCACTACAGCCCCGTCGATGAGAATGGGGGCGTGCTCGGTCCTCCTTTTCCTGTAGTCCACAATCATCTCCTTTGTGTTGATCACATTGAGGGAGAGGTTGTTGTCCTTGCACCACACGGTCAGGTCTCTGACCTCCTCCCTATAGGCTGTCTCATCGTTGTTGTTGGTGATCAGGCCTACTACCACTGTTGTGTCATCAGCAAACTTGATGGTGTTGGAGTCGTGTTTGGCTGTGCCATCATGAGTAAACAGGGAGTACATGAGGGGACGGAGCATGCACCCCTGAGGGGCCCCCGTGTTGAGGATCAGCGTGGCGGATGTGTTGTTACCTACCCTTACCACCTTGGGGCGGCCCGTCAGGAAGTCCAGGATCCATTTGCAGAGGGGGGTGTTTAGTCCCAGGGTCCTTAGCTTAGTGATGAGCTTTGAGGGCACTATGCTCGGAGTACACGTCTTGGTAATTCGTCTGGCCCTGCGGCCTTGTGAATGTTGGCCTGTTTAAAAGTCTTACTCACATCAGCTGTGGAGAGCGTGATCACACAGTCGTCCGGAACAGCTGATGCTCTCATGCATGTTTCAGTGTTACTTGCCTCTAAGTGAGCATATGAGTTATTTAGCTTGTCTGGTAGGCTCGTGTCACTGGGCAGCTTGCGGCTGTGCTTCCCTTTGTAGTCTGTAATAGTTTGCAGTCCCTGCCACATTCGGCGAGCGCATCGGAGCCAGTGTAGTACGATTCGATCTTAGTCCTGTATTGATTCTTTGCCTGTTTGATGGTTCATCGGCGGGCATAGTGAGAATTCTTATAAGCTTCCGGGTTAGAGTCCTGCTCCTTGAAAGCGGCAGCTCTAGCTTTTAGCTCAGTGTGAATGTTGCCTGTAATCCGTGGCTTCTGGTTGGGGTATGTATGCACAGTCACTGTGGGGACGACGTCCTCGATGCACTTATTGATAAAGCCTGTGACTCATGTGTTGTACTCCTCAATGCCATCGGAAGAATCCTGGAATGTATTCCAGTCTTTGCTAGCAAAATTGTCCTCACTTTTTTATAGACTGTGTAACTGGTGCTTCCTGCTTTAATTTGTGCTTGTAAGCAGGAATCAGGAGGATAGAATTGTGGTCAGATTTGCCAGATGGAGGGTGAGGGAGAGCTTTGTAAGCGTCTCTGTGTGTGGAGTAAAGGTGGTCTAGAATTGTTTTCCCTCTGGTTGCACATTTAACATGCTGATAGAAATTAGGTCAAACTGATTTAAGTTTTTCTGCATTAAAGTCCCCAGCCACTAGGAGCGCCCTTCTTCAATAACAGCCTGACCAATTTGGCAGTTTTGAACATTTCAGTACCTGCACGCTTTGTGACAGGCGCACAAGCTGAATATAACAAAAAATGCAACTCTTCCAATTACTCATCTACTCCTTTTGCTGGAATATGAAATATGTTCCAATTTCAACAATATTACTGCTATTTTCTGCTGGCAGATTTTCAACAGCACCGTCATCACTTTCTGTCACTGACTCAGTTTCAACTTCACCATATGATACAACAGCATATCAGCAAGCCCTCACATTATCAGAGGTATCTGACTCTTGCACCGGGTACAGAAATGCAACTACACTGGCTTTTAAATCTTTCAGTGTGTGTGGATGATGCTTCTTTTTTGTGTGTATAAAATGTACTGTAAATATTTGTCTTGAAAGGGCAACCAAGAAACACAAAACTAACTGTCTCGTTACTTTGCAGATGTGTTCCAATATGAACAAAAAAAATCTCTCTGTGGAGAGCTCACTGCATTCACATAACTCGCGTTTAAACGTTCCTGAACTGGAAGCTGAACTGGAAGCTGTCTGTGTAAACTGAGATAAATGAGCTTTATAGACATGGGTGTTGAGTCCACTCCTCGTCTTGAATGTGCATGGACAATTTACATTTGCAAAGATAATGTTGGCCTATTCCATAATGATGATGTAGTTCATAATGTTTAAGTAATTTGTACCTACTACCCTCTCTGGCGACACAATGTTTGCACCGCCACATACGTCACTGAAATGAAAAAAAATATATGCATTAGCAAATGACAAAATAAATATACCATATTTCCTCAAATACAAAATACGGTAGTTAAAAACACAAATAATTTAACACTGCATTTCAGCTAAATCATTAAACATCAAAAGTGTAAATATGATAACAGATAAACAATAATATAACAACAAAAAATTAACTTAACATGTATTGTCGATGAGGTGCATACAAATCTCAGAGCATGGGGACACTGCTTTATTTTGTGATGTATTTATGGTAATAATAGACTTTTAAAAAAAAAAGTTAATACAACAGAAGTTATATTTCTAATGTGAATAAGTATTACAATATCTATAATTACATACACTGAAATGTGAAGACTGTTACTCAACCTTAATGTAGAAGACCAGAGAGCAGAAAAACAATATGCAATATTCCACCTAATTAAATAGATTCTGAATTCAAGAATTGTAAAAGTGCCAAATATGACTTCAATGACTGACCAATGAAGACCAAATACCAAGGAAAATATCCTACTGATGGGCTAATGTGATGTTAGAGGCAGAAAAAGCACATGCAATTTCTTTAGACTCTATGATTTTATCTTGCTTCTTGTTATAATTTCCCCTGCAAAATACAGTGCACATTAGCCTACAATGAATTAGTAAAGTAATTCCAGTTTGCTTGGCAAGGGCATGTGTCTTCATCAAGATAAGACATACTCCACCACAGCTTTCAGAGCATCATAGTTTCCTATAATATTTTGTATATTAGTCTATGGTGTTTTGTTTATCTGTGGATAGAGTTGAGTCTGTGTGGCAAAAAGGTTTAGACAGGATTTACACAGCCTTTTGCTACCTTCCCAGAACTGCAGCTCCAAACCATGGTCCTCTGGTATTAAGCTATTTAGCCTGGCTCCTAGCTGAAAAATTTGACGAGCCATCAGAAACGCCAGTAAAGAGACGCCGTCATACTTTAACAGTTATTTCTAAGGCAGGAAACACAACATATGGGTCTGCCGATAAGTGTTGCTCTATAACTTTAGCTTCTCTGGACTAACAGTAACTTAGCCACTCTAAACACAATGATTTACCGTGGCTACGACTACATCCTGGCAGTCCCCCACACACACGCCGTGTCTCTCTCATGGCAGAGCCACTAGTCTGGCTGCAACACAGGTACACATTCCACACCAAGTGGCTATTACAGTCACAGAAACTGAGACATGTCTCACAACTGTCTAATAACTTTTTAACACTCACCCTATTGAACTAAATAAATTAAAGTAGATATATCTGAATTACTTACCCTTAATATCAAGGATGTCAAACTATTAGGTGACAGTACTCTTGCACGTGCTGGTTAGTCGTCTATGAAACGTCCCACACCCGCTTCTACAAACTTTATCTGCATCTGGTGGGCGTGGAGCATGTGCAATAGCTAACCATATCAGGTTCATTGTTTTGAGGGACCTCATTCTCATTGGATTGACATGAATGAATTTAATTAATCCGAATTTTCTTTGAGTCATATAAAACAAACAAGAATGAATCATTTAATGAACATAAATATGATTAACTAATTTAATGCAAACATATTTCTAGTTTGCTAATCAAACACATGCCCTAGTTGATTTTTTTGAATGCAGTGATGTGTGTGCTTTGCGAACCCCAGAATGTGACTGACAGAACTGGTGTTGCATGTGGAGGATGAGGGCTGCAGTAGATATCTCAAAAAAGGGGAGACATATGAGGGTTTTATAAATAAGCATCAACCAGTGGGTCTTGCGTTGGGTATACAGAGATGACCAGTTTACAGAGGAGTATAGAGTGCACTGATGTGTCATGGAAGGAGCATTGGTGGCAAATCTGGTGGCCGAATGGTAAAGAACATCTTGCCGCTTGAGGGCACCCTTACCTGCCAATCTATAAATTACGTCTCTGTGATCTAGCATGGGTAGGATGGTCATCTGAATCAGGGTTTGTTTGGCAAGCTGAGGTGAAAGAGGAGTGATTACTATAGAGGAAACCAAATCTTAATTTAACTTTAGCTTGCAGCTTTGATATGTGAGAAGGACAGTGTACCGTCTAGCCATACTCCCAAGTACTTGTTTGAGGTGACTACCTCAAGCTCTAAACCCTCAGAGGTAGTAATCACACCGGTGGGGAGAGGGGAGTCTTCTTACCGAACCATATGACCTTTGTTTTAGAGTGGTTCAGAACAAGGTTAATGGCAGAGAAAACTTGATGAACACTCTAGATCGAAACTGTTATAGACCTATATCCATCCTGCCATGCCTTTCTAAAATCTTTGAAAGCCAAGTTAACAAACAAATCACCGACCATTTTGAATCCCACCGTACCTTCTCCACTATGCAATCTGGTTTCCGAGCTGGTCATGGGTGCACCTCAGCCACGCTCAAGGTCCTAAACGATATCATAACCGCCATCGATAAAAGATGCAGCCGTCTTCATCGACCTGGCCAAGGCTTTCGACTCTGTCAATCACCGCATTCTTATCGGCAGACTCAATAGCCTTGGTTTCTCAAATGACTGCCTTGCCTGGTTCACCAACTACTTCTCAGATAGAGTTCAGTGTGTCAAATCGGAGGGCCTGTTGTCCGGACCTCTGGCAGTTTCTATGGGGGCACAACAGGGTTCAATTCTCTGCCGACACTTTTCTCTGTATATTTCAATGATGTTGTTCTTGCTGCTGGTGATTCTCTGATCCACCTCTACGCAGACAATATCATTCTGTATACATCTGGCCCTTCTTTGGACACTGTGTTAACAAACCTCCAATCGATCTTCAATGACATACAACACTCCTTCCGTGGCCTCCAACTGCTTTTAAATGATAGTCAAACTAAATGCATGCTCTTCAACCGATTGCTGCCCGCACCCGCCCACCTGACTAGCATCACTACTCTGGACGGTTCTGACTTAGAATATGTGGACAACTAGAAATACCTAGGTGTCTGGTTAGACTGTAAACTCTCCTTCCAGACTCACATTAAGCATCTCCAATCCAAAATTAAATCTAGAATCGGCTTCCTATTTAGCAACAAAGCATCCTTCACTCATGCTGCCAAACATACCCTCGTAAAACTGACTATCTTACTGATCCTTGACTTCGGCGATGCCATTTACAAAATAGCCTCCAACACTCTACTCAACAAATTTATGTAGTCTATCACAGTGCCATCCGTTTTGTCACCAAAGCCCCATATACTACCCACCACTGCGACCTGTATGCTCTCGTTGGCTGGCCCTCGCTACACATTCATCGCCAAACCCACTGGCTCAAGGTCATCTATAAGTCTTTGCTAGGTAAAGCCCCGCCTTATCTCAGCTCACTGGTCACCATAGCAACATCCACCCATAGCACGCGCTCCAGCAGGTATATTTCACTGGTCATCCCCAAAGCCAACACTTCCTTTGGCAGCCCTTTCCTTCCAGTTCTCTGCTGCCAATGACATAAACGAATTGTAAAAATCACTGAAGCTGGAGACTTATATCTCCCTCTCTAACTTTAAGCATCAGCTGTCAGAGCAGCTTACTGATCACTGTACCTGTACACAGCCAATCTGTAAATAGCAGACACAACTACCTCATCCCCATATTGTTATTTCTCTTCTTGCTCATTTTCACCCCAGTATCTCTACCGCACATCATCATCTGCACATCTATCACTCCAGTGTTATTGCTAAATTGTAATTATTTCGCCTCTATGGCATATTTATTGCCTTCCTCCCTAATCTTCTACATTTGCACACACTGTACATAGATTGTTCTATTGTGTTATGACCTGACCTTAGAGATCCTTTAAATTCTCTATGTCAGGGTGTGACTAGGGTGGGAAATCTATGTTTATATTTCTTTGTTGGCCGAGAATGGTTCCCAATCAGAGGCAGCTGTCTATCGTTGTCTCTGATTGGGGATCATACTTAGGCAGCCCTTTTTCCCACCTTCAGTTGTGGGATCTTGTCTTTTGTGTTGCATGTGTTTGCACTCCTAGCTTTACGTTCGTTGTATTGTTTATTGTTTTTTTGGTTGTACATTTAAAATTAAAGATAATGTACGCTGCACCTTGGTCTTCATTGAACGACGGTTGTAACAGTTTGTTTATGTGTAACTCTGTGTTGTTTTTGTTGCACTGCTTTGTTTTAGCTTGGGCAGGTCACAGTTGTAAATGAGAACTTATTCTCAACTGGCCTACTTGGTTAAATAAAGGTGAAATAAATAAAAAACACTAAGAAAGCTTTGTTGTAGAGCATTTAACACAACATCCAGGGAGGGGCCAGCTGAGTATAAACTGTATCATCTGCATATAAACAGATGAGAGAGCTTCCTACTGCCTGAGCTATGTTGTTGATGTAATTTGAGAAGAGCGTGGGGCCTAGGATCGAGCCTTGGGGTACTCCCTTGGTGACAGGCAGTGGCTGAGACAGCAGATGTTCTGACTTTATACACTGCACTCTTTGAAAGATGTAGTTTGAAAACCATGCCAAAGACCCCTCAGAGACAGCAATACTCCTTAGTCGGCCCACAACAATGGAATGGTCTACTGTATCAAAAGCTTTGCACAAGTCAATAAAAATAGCAGCACAACATTGCTTACAATCAAGGGCAATGGTGATATCATTTAGGGCCTTTAAGGTTGCAGTGACAATTCCATAGCCTGAGCGGAAACCAGGTTGCATACCAGAGAGAATACTATAGACATTTAGAAAGCCAGTCAGATTTTCAAACACTTTTGGTAAACAGGGCAAAATAGACATCGGCCGATAACAGTTAGGATCAGCTTCATCTACCCCTTTAAATAAAGGATGCCATGTGGCTGCCTTCCAAGCAATGGGAATCTCCCCAGATAGGAGAAACAGGCTGATAGGCTCGGCAAAAGAAGAAAGGATCTAATCCATCTGGCCCAGATGGTTTTTTGGGGTCAAGTTTAAGGTGCTCCTTTAGCACCTCACTCAGTGACTGCCTGCAGGGAGAATCATTGGGAAAAAGTGGGAGGAGCATCGGGGCTTATATTCAGTCAACACATATATATTAAGAATAACATGGAATATAATTGAACATTTTTGTTTCTCTTAGAATAAAAACCTTAGTGTAACAACAGTTTTAGTAAGTAAAATGGCGGCGGAAGAAATGGCTGCAGTTTTACGGGCGCCCAACCAATTGTGCTATTATGTGTTTTTTTCCCGCGTTATTTGTAACTTATTTTGTACATAATGTTTCTGCAACAGTATCTTACGGCAAAAAATAGCTTCTGGATATCAGGACAGCGATCACTCACCTTGGATTAGACAAAGATTTTTTATTCAACAAACAAGACGCACAAGACACCCTCCAAACACCCGGCAGGGCCGACATCCACGTTATTTGCAAGATGAAGCGACGCAGGTACAGAGGACAAAGAGCTGGATGCCTGGTCAGGTCCCGAAAAAGGCGAGTGGGAAAGCTGCCATTACCATCAATAATACTCGACAACGTGCAATCATTGGACAACAAACTAGACGAGGTACGATCACGAATATCCTACCAACGGGACATCAAAAACTGTAATATCCTATGTTTCACGGAATCGTGGCTGAATGACGATATGGATATTCAGCTAGCGGGATACACGCTGCACCGGCAAGATAGAACAGCACACTCCGGTAAGACGAGGTGGGGCAGTCTGTGCATATTTGTAAACATCAGCTGGTGCACGAAATCTAAGGAACTCTTCTAGATTTTGCTCGCCTGAAATATTACTACTTGCCTAGAGAGCTCTCAGCTATACTTTTCGTGGCTGTTTATTTACCACCACAGACAGATGCTGGCACTAAGACCACACTCAGTCAGCTGTATAAGGAAATAAGCAATCAGGAAACCACTCACCAGAGGCGGCGCTCCTAGTGGCCGGAGATGTTAATGCAGGGAAACTTAAAACAGTTTTACCAAATTCCTATCAACATGTTAAATGTGCAACCAGAGGGAAAAAAATTATAGATCACCTGTACTCCACACACAGAGACGCGCACAAAGCTCTTCCTCGCCCTCCATTTGGTAAATCCGACCACAACTCTATCCTCCTGATTCCTGCTTACAAGCAAAAATTAAAGTAGGAAGCACCAGTGACTCGATCTATAAAAACGTGGTCAGATGAAACAGATGCTAAACTACAGGACTGTTTTGCTATCACAGACTGGAACATGTTCTGGGATTCTTCCAATGGCATTGAGGAGTACACCACATCAGTCACTGGCTTTATCAATAAGTGCATCAAGGATGTTGTCCCCACAGTGACTGTATGTACATACCCCAACCAAAAGCCATGGATTACAGGAAACATTCCCACTGACCTCAGGGGTAGAGCTGCCGCTTTCAAGGTGCGGGACTCTAACCCGGAAGCTTACAAGAAATCCTGCTATGCCCTGCGACGAGCCATCAAACAGGCAAAGCGTCAATACAGGGCTAAGATTGAATCATACTACAGCTGCTCTGACGCTCGTCTTATGTGGCAGGGCTTGCAAACTATTACAGACTACAAAGGGAAGCACAGCCATGAGCTGCCCAGTGACACGAGCCTACCAGATGAGCTAAATCACTTCTATGATTGCTTCGAGGCAAGCAACACTGAGGCATGCATGAGAGCATCAGCTGTTCCAGGCGACTGTGTGATCACGCTCTCCGTAGCCGACGTGAGTAAGACCTTTAAACAGGTCAACATACACAAGGCTGCGGGGTCAGACGGATTACCAGGACGTGTGCTCCGGGCATGTGCTGACCAACTGGCAGGTGTCTTCACTGACATTTTCAACATGTCCCTGATTAAGTCTGTAACACCAACATGTTTCAAGCAGACCACCATAGTCCCTGTGCCCAAGAACACAAAGGCAACCTGCCTAAATGACTACAGACCCGTAGCACCCACGTCTGTAGCCATGAAGTGCTTTGAAAGGTTGGTAATGGCACACATCAACACCATTATCTCAGAAACCCTAGACCCACTCCAATTTGCATACCGCCCAAACAGATACACAGATGATGCAATCTCTATTGCACTCCACACTGCTCTTTCCCAACTGGACAAAAGGAACACCTACGTGAGAATGCTATTCATTGACTACAGCTCAGCGTTCAACACCATAGTACCCTCAAAGCTCATCACTAAGCTAAGGATCCTGGGACTAAACACCTCCCTCTGCAACTGGATCCTGGACTTCCTGACAGGCCGCCCTCAGGTGGTGAGGGTAGGTAGCAACACATCTGCCACACTGATCCTCAACACTGGAGCTCCCCAGGGGTGTGTGCTCAGTCCCCTCCTGTACTCCCTGTTCACCCACAACTGCATGGCCAGACTCGTCTCCAACACCATCATTAAATTTGCAGACGACACAACAGTGGTAGGCCTGATCACCGACAACGACGAGACAGCCTATAGGGAGGAAGTCAGAGACCTGGCCGGGTAGTGCCAGAATAACAACCTATCCCTCAACGTAACCAAGACTAAGGAGATTATTGTGGACTACAGGAAAAGGAGGACCGAGCACGCCCACATTCTCATCGACGGGGCTGTAGTGGAGCAGGTTGAGAGCTTCAAGTTCCTTGGTGTCCACATCAACAACAAACTAGAATGGTCCAAACACACCAAGACAGTCGTGAAGAGGGCACGACAAATCCTATTCCCCCTCAGGAAGATTTGGCATGGGTCCTGAGATCCTCAAAAGGTTCTACAGCTGCAACATCAAGAGCATCCCGACTGGTTGCATCACTGCCTGGACAACTGCTCGGCCTCTGACCGCAAGGCACTACAGAGGGTAGTGCGTACGGCCCAGTACATCACTGGGGTTAAGCTGCCTGCCATCCCGAACCTCTACACCAGGCAGTGTCAGAGGAAGGCCCTAAAAATTGTCAAAGACCCCAGCCACCCCAGTCATAGACTGTTCTCTCTACTACTGTATGGCAAGCGGTACTGGAGTGCCAAGTCTAGGACAAAAAGGCTGAACAGGTAACCAAATGGCTATTTGCATTGTGTGCCCCCCCACCCCAACCCCTCCTTTTACGCTGCTGCTACTCTCTGTTTATCATATATGCATAGTCACTTTAACTATACGTTCATGTACATACTACCTCAATTGGGCCGACCAACCAGTGCTCCCGCACATTGGCTAACCGGGCTATCTGCGTTGTGTCCCACCCACCACCCGCCAACCCCTCTTTTACGGTACTGCTACTCTCTGTTCATCATATATGCATAGTCACTTTAACCGTATCTACATGTACATACTACCTCAATCAGCCTGACTAACCGGTGTCTGTATGTAGCCTCGCTACTTGTATAGCCTCACGACTGTATATAGCCTGTCCTTACTGTTGTTTTATTTCTTTTCCTACCTATTGTTCACCTAATACCTTTTTCCACTATTGGTTAGAGCCTTAAGTAAGCATTTCGCTGTAAGGTCTACACCTGTTGTATTCAGCACACGTGACAAATAAACTTTGATTTCATTTCATTTAATACTGACGAGTAGAAACAAAAAAATAAGTGTTTTTTTCAGGGTGTGTGCATGCAGGACAGAGGAATAGCAATTCTTACACTATTGTTCTAAATTCAATCACCTTCTTTATCCTCATCATTCAGTTCAGTTCATTTGAAGTCGTGCATAATTATCAGTTTCTATTTGGTTTATGTCGCCCATTCATTGTCAGTTAGAGACACATTAGTGCCTTGGGACCCAAAAGCACAATCAGTGCTCTAACTCCCCCTTGCACTGGTCTGGAGCAATGAAGCAGTGATGCAGGATACCATACTAAACTACAAATTAGCTCTAAGTCCCGCAGCATAATCTCATAACTTTTAGTTGAGCAACCACTGTATAACAGACGGGGAGGCCGGCCAGGGCAGACGAGGAACAGATTTCCGGGTGGGATCCAAGCAGCAGTTCAGCAGGCAATGGGAGTAGGTGTCACAACCACTTGGGAGAAGCTTTTTTCGGCTGAGTAGAAGAGGTGTTCAACCTTACCAGACAGGTGCGTGGTAGGACAGATACAATCTTCCGAAGCGAAAAGCATGTTGAAAAACCATGGTAAAGTTGGCTTGAGTTTCGATATTTGCCAGACATTCAGGCCATCAAACATCAATAGTTATTGAGCGGTATCATGAGATGTGGATATTCTACACGCTACAGACCGGAAGGATTGAGACGATACAGCTCTCTGATCAAGTTGCTGTGCAAGGAAGGAAAGCAGGTATTGGGTACCCACTGGGCAAACACTGAAGAACTACAATGAGAGGACATATCATCCTTTCACTCCCTCCTCTCTACCCTCTTATCTTCTGTATCTGATGCTAAAGCCATTTTCTATCACTAAATTTCAAGCTTCTGCCTCTAACCCTAGGAAACTATTTCTACCTTCTCATCCCTCATTAATCCACCACTCCCTCCTCTCTTCTCCCTCCTCCCTCTCTGTGGACAACTTTGTCAACCACTTTGAAAAGAAGGTAGATGACATCCACTCCTCATTCACTCAGCCTATTGAGTCCACTGGTCCCACTCACACAGAACCATCCTATGCCTTAACCTCTTTCTCCCCTCTCTCTCCAAATGAAATCCTGCGACTAGTGTGGTCTGTCCTCCCAACCACCTGCCCGCTTGACCCCATCCCCTTCTCCAGATCATCTTTGGAGACCTTCTCCCATTCCTTCTTGCCTCATCAACTCATCCCTGACTACTGGCTGAGCCCCCTTTGACTTCAAAATGGCCCAAGTCACTCCACTCCTCAAGAAAGACTTGACTCCTCTGATGTCAGAAACTACAAATCGATATCCCTTTTTTCTTTTCTTTCCAAAACACTTGAGCTTGCTGTCTCTGACCAACTTTCTCAGAATGATCTTCTTAACCCTAACTAGTCAGGCTTCAAGATGAATCACTCAACCGAGACTACTCTTCTCTGTGTCACGGAGGCTCTCCGCACTGCCAAAACTGACTTTCTCTCCTCTGTTCTCATCCTCCTAGATCTATCCACTGCCTTTGACACCGTGAACCATCAGATCCTCCTCTCTACCCTCTCAGGCCTGGGTGTCTTATGCTCTGCACACTATTGCATTGTATCATCCTACCTGGCAGGCCACTCCTACCAGGTGACGTGAAGAGGATCAGTGTGTGGACCACGTACTCTCACTACTGGTGTCCCCCAAGGCTTGGGTCTAGGCCCTCTCCTCTTCTCTCTATACACCAAGTCACTCTGCTCCATCATATCCTCACATGGTCTCTCCTATCATTGCTATGTGGATGACACTCAACTACATTTCCCCTTCCCCCTTCTGACACCCAGGGGGTGAAACACATCTCTGCGTGCCTGGCATATATCTCAGCTTGGATGTCAGCCTACTACCTCAAGCTGAACCTCGACAAGACGAAGCTGTTCTTCCTCCCGCGGAAGACCTTCCCACTCCAAGACCTATCCATCAATGGTGACAACTCCACAGTGTCCCCCTACCAAAGTGAAAATAACCTTGGCGTGATTCTGTACAACACCCTATCGTTGTCTGCAAACATCAAAACAGTGACTCGCTCCAGCAGGTTCATGCTCTACAACACTCGTAGAATACGACCCTACCTCACATTGGCTTTTGTGAACTAACACTCGCACTTTACTCCCCCCCTTATTAACTCTGACTTTGCTGATGGCTACTTTATTGAGGAAAAATGGACTTACTATGACTGTGATCTGTGGTTGTCCCACCTAGCTATCTTAAGATGAATGCATTAACTGTAAGTGGCTCTGGATAAGAGTGTCTGCTAAATGACTAACACGAGAATGCATGTACAGGTCAGTGCCAGTACTTTATTCAATGTGCAGGGGAGCTGGAGTGGTTGAGGTGGGCTTAAACATAAAAAGTGACTGTTAGTAGGATATACATGTAGACAGGGTAGAAAAGTGACTGCTATTAGAAATATATAAATACTTAATTTACTAATGGTAGTATATACTCTACATGTAAACAAGAGTAACAGTGACCAGTAGCAGGATAAATAGATACATACCAATGGTAATACATACTGTACATGTAAACAAGAGTAATCGTGACCAGTAGCATGATAAATACTAATGGTAATATATACTGTACATGAAAACAGGAGTAACAGTGACCAGTAGCATGATACATAGATAAATACTAATGGTAATATATACTGTACATGTAAACAAGAGTAATAGTGACCAGTAGCATGATAAATAGACAAATAATGATGGTAATATATACTGTACATGTAAACAAGAGTAATAGTGACCAGAAGCAGGATAACTAGATAAATACTAATGGTACTGGCAATCAATAATCAATGGACAGCAGCGTAATGGTAGTAATATATCTAATCAATAATAATTTTAGCAGCAACATAGGTTGTGTCTGAGCATGTGGATGGGCATAGAGTCAGTATGGATAGGCTGTGGGAGAGGGAGAGCATTAGTTGTTAGCCATTTAACAGTCTCATGGCCAGGGGACAGAAGCTGTTTAGGAATCTGGTGGTCTGAGCCTTGATGCCCCAGTGCTGCATGCCAGACGGAAGTATGGAAAACAGTCCATGTCTCAGGCTGCTGGAGTCTTTGGCAATTTTTCGGGCCTTACTCAGTCACCGTCTGGCATGTACGTCCTGGATGGCTGGGAGCTCTCCCCAGTGATGCTCTGGGCTGTCCGCACCACCCTCTGTAGGGCCCTCCTTCCAGTCACGGGCGGTCCACGTAGCTATACAGCAGTGGGGGGCCCCTGTGTTGAGGGTCAGCAGGGTGGAGAGGTTGTTGTTGCTCTCACCACCTGGGGTCAGCCCGTCAGGAAGTCCTGGTTCCAGTTACAGAGGGAGATGTTCAGTCCCATTGTCCCAAGCTTGATGGTGAGCTTGGAGGGCACTATGGTGTTGAACGCTGTAGTTGATGAACAGTATTCTCACATAGGTATTCCTCTTGTCCAGGTGGGAGAGGGCAGTGTGGAGTGCAATTGAGATTTCAGCATCTGTAGATCTGCTGGGGCGGTATGCAAATTGGAGTGGTTCTAGGGTGTCTGGGATGATGGAGGTGGTGTGTGCCATGTCCATCCTTTCAAAGCACTTCATGATGACAGATGTTAGTGCTCCAGGGTGGTAGTCATTGTGGCAGGTAGCCTTAGTTCTTGGGAACAGGAAGGATGGTGGTCAGCTTGAGACGTAGGGATTACAGACTTGGACAAGGAGAGGTAAAAAATGACCGTGAAGATGCCTGCCTGCCAGCTGTGTGTTTCTGTGTGTTTCTGTGTGTGTGTGTGTGTGTGTGTGTGTGTGTGGTGTGTGTGTGTGTGTGTGTGTGTGTGTGTGTGTGTGTGTGTGTGGTGTGTGTGTGTGTGTGTGTGTGTGTCGCTGCTGGCAACCTTGCACCAGTTCCCCCTTCCAGGCAATTTTTCATCCAACTGCTGCATTACAGACTGCAGAGAGAGATAAAGGGGTAGAGGGAGATGGAGAAAATATATAGAGAGAGAGATAGAGAGCGAGAGAGTGAGAACGAGAGAGAGAGTCCACTACTACTATTATTATTGCTGTTGGTCCCACCATTTATTTATATATAAATATATATATATAAATATATACACTGCTCAAAAAAATAAAGGGAACACTTAATAAACAACACAATGTAACTCCAAGTCAATCACACTTCTGTGAAATCAAACTGTCCACTTAGGAAGCAACACTGATTGACAATAAATTTAACATGCTGTTGTGCAAATGGAATAGACAACAGGTGGAAATTATAGGCAATTAGCAAGACACCCCCAATAAAGGAGTGGTTCTGCAGGTGGGGACCACAGACCACTTCTCAGTTCCTATGCTTCCTGGCTGATGTTTTGGTCACTTTTGAATGCTGGCGGTGCTTTCACTCTAGTGGTAACATGAGACGGAGTCTACAACCCACACAAGTGGCTCAGGTAGTGCAGCTCATCCAGGATGGCACATCAATGCGAGCTGTGGCAAGAAGGTTTGCTGTGTCTGTCAGCGTAGTGTCCAGAGAATGGAGGCGCTATCACGAGACAGGCCAGTACATCAGGAGATGTGGAGGAGGCTGTAGGAGGGCAACAACCCAGCAGCAGGACCGCTACCTCCGACATTTGTGCAAGGAGGAGCAGGAGAAGCACTGCCAGAGCCCTGCAAAATGACTTCCAGCAGGCCACAAATGTGCATGTGTCTGCTCAAACGGTCAGAAACAGACTCCATGAGGGTGGTATGAGGGCCCGACGTCCATAGGTGGGGGTTGTGCTTACAGCCCAACACCGTGCAGGACGTTTGGCATTTGCCAGGGAACACCAAGATTGGCAAATTCGCCACTGGCGCCCTGTGCTCTTCACAGATGAAAGCAGGTTCACACTGAGCACGTGACAGACGTGACAGAGTCTGGAGACGCCGTGGAGAACGTTCTGCTGCCTGCAACATCCTCCAGCATGACCGGTTTGGCGATGGGTCAGTCATGGTGTGGGGTGGCATTTCTTTGGGGGGCCACACAGCCCTCCATGTGCTCGCCAGAGGTAGCCTGACTGCGATTAGGTACCGAGATGAGATCCTCAGACCCCTTGTGAGACCATATGCTGGTGCGGTTGGCCCTGGGTTCCTCCTAATGCAAGACAATGCTAGACCTCATGTGGCTGGAGTGTGTCAGCAGTTCCTGCAAGAGGAAGGCATTGATGCTATGGACTGGCCCGCCCGTTCCCCAGACCTGAATCCAATTGAGCACATCTGGGACATCATGTCTCGCTCCATCCACCAACGCCACGTTGCACCACAGACTGAGCCTCATTTTGACTTGTTTTAAGGACATTACATCAAAGTTGGATCAGCCTGTAGTGTGGTTTTCCACTTTAATTTTGAGTGTGACTCCAAATGCAGACCTCCATGGGTTGATAAATTGGATTTCCATTGATTATTTTTGTGTGATTTTGTTGTCAGCACATTCAACTATGTAAAGAAAAAAGTATTTAATAAGATAATAATATTTCTTTCATTCAGATCTAGGATGTGTTGTTTAAGTGTTCCCTTTATTTTTTTGAGCAGTATATATTTTTTTCTACACTTTGACAATGTAAGTAATAATGAACTTGCCATGTTAATAAAGTCAATTGCATTGAATTGAATTGAGAGAGAGAGAAGAGCGAGAGAAGGGTGGAGAAGGAGAGAGGGAGAGAGTGAGAGAAAGAGAGGGAGGCAGAGGAAGAGAGAGAAAGGGGATGGACAGAAAATGAGGGAGGGAGGGAGGGAGGGGAGGGAGGGAGGGAGGGAGGGAGGGGAGGGAGGGAGGGCGGGCAGCAAAGAGGGACTGAGAGTCAAAGTCCTTTCTTTCATTCTGTTTTATCATCATGTTTTGTGTAGTATTTTAGTCTACTCAGCTCTAATAATGTGGAATCATAAACGTGTGGATGTGTAATTTGCCCATCCTTGTTTATTATTCTGTCCTGCATTTCCCCTAATATACTCTTCTACCTGCAAATGAGGATGGGTGCTTAAATAAATGAACACATTTTGCAGATGAGCACATGAACCTAAATGATTTTGATAAATGATTTACTACTCTCTTAGAACAAAAGGTGCTATCTAGAACCTAAAAGTGTTAATCGGCTGTCCCCATAGGATAACTCTTTGAAGAACCCTTTTTGTTTAAAACCTTTCTGGGCTAGGGGGCAGAATTTTGAAGTTTGGATGACCAACATGCCCTAAGTAAACTGCCTGTTACTCAGGCCCAGAAGCTAGGATATGCATATAATTGGTAGATTTGGATAGAAAACACTGTGAAGATTCTAAAACTGTTAAAATAGTGTCTTTGAGTATAACAGAACTGGTATGGCAGGAGAAAACCTGAGGAAAATCTATCCAGGAAATGGGATTTTTTTTATGTGAGTGGTTTTCTATTGAAAGCATATTGACTATATAAGGGTTCAGCACCCAGATTGCAGTTCCTATGGCTTCCACTAGATGTCAACAGTCTTTAGACATGGTTTCAGGCTTGTTTTCGGAAAAACAATGAAGAATAAGACCTTTTGGTAAGTGGTCTATGCAGGGGCGAAAATCTGACATCAACTTTGGAGGGGACAATTACATAAAATTTTCTCAAGAGTAATTCTTGAGGGGGACACCAAAAGTAGTGCTGTAACACATAGCCTACGTTGTAATATGTTAAATGTATATTGAGGAACCATAATTACTACTACTGGATAATTGATAGGTACAGTAGTTAACAGAAGGGTTGTCCCAACTTGTTCAAATGTTTAAATCATCATAATACTACTACTAATAATAGTTATAGCAGTGTTCCTTATCAGTCCAGTATGTCTGCAGGTATTTGTATTTACAACCAGCAATACCAAGAAAGGCCAGTAGGTGGCAATGGTACTGTACACTGTATGGGTGCAGTTTTCGTAAATACAATGAACATGGTGTGATCTCGTCCAAAATAATCTCCATTGAGTAACATCACAAAGTTGTTCTCCGTATTGAATTGACCTTTTAATTTTACTTTTTCTGATACATTTATAAAGTCATTAAATATGTACCACTGGCCTGAGTCTACTACAATAGCTTTACAAGAACAACAAGCTAAAAATAAGTACAGTTCTAAAAGCAAAATAACTACTTCAATGAATAACCCAAATAAATCAACCAAAATATCCTTCAGTCTGTGTCTCAACTCTATGGACAAGTATGTCACACAAAGTATGCAATTTTAAATAAAATAACAGGAAATAAATAATTAGTAAGTGTACTGTCATGTACTAAAGCCTCCTGAGGACCTCTGCTGCCTCTCCACTGCTGCTACAGGGGTATTTGTTGTGAAAGAGAGGGATCTGCACTGAAAGAGAATCTATGTTCAGCTCTGGGTACTGATCTAGAGACTCATCCAACTCCCCCGTGAGAAGCGCTCTTTCCATCTTTTGCAGGACGTTTAGATTGTCCTGGTCAGAACGGTCGCCAAACTGAACCTCCACATCATCCAACACTTAAAAAAATTCTGCCCTATAGTGATCCACTGCTTTGCCAGCAAATCGTCTTGAGTGTGTCTCAATGGATTCAATGGATTCAATAGAGTCAATCAATGTTGTTGCTTTCTCATACAGTGCAAGGTAGCTTTCGTCATTTCTCTTGCCCCTAAGAGATGACCGCACACACTCGACTGCAGCCTGCATACCAGAGACAGTCTGAGTTTTCTTCTGCAGTGAAATGTTTAGACATTCAAGCTCTCCAAGAACATCAGAGGCAAGTGTGAGGCCCAACACAGTCTTGCCTTTGCTGAAGTGCTCAAATAAGCCACTGGCAGTTGAAGCTGTCTTGGATGCAGTTTTTGCCATCTCCTCTAGGCTGCTTAGTACCCACTCATACTGCCCTAGCACAGCTCTAATAGCAGTATTCCGCACAGTCCACCTCGTTGGATATAGGGGTTTCAGGGTGGTCAGATTTGTATCTTTGGACGTGGCAATTGATTCAAACATGCTCTTAAACTTTCCTGACTGGCCATAGAGGACACCTAACTGATGGACCCAAGAAAGGGAATCCCGGATCAGTGGGGAGGCTGTGCAGCCAGCCTGTGTAATTAGATTACACAGTGTGCTCCACAATGCACATAGAGGGCTAATGGCTGCTGCCTCCTCACAATTGCCCGTGCACCTGTGTATTTTCCTGCCATGTTTAGAGTCACCATCATAGCTCTGCCCACGTAAGCCAGACATGGGCAAATTGAGCCTCAACAACACATCAGTTGCCACTTTCGCAATCCCCTCGTCTGTTGTCTCCGACACCCTGTATAGCCCAATAAACTCCTTGTGAGGGACAAGGTCATGGTCAACATAACGCAGGCAGACACTCTCTGTTCAGCACCAGAGACATCTTGAGTACCATCAACAATTACTGAAAATTGTACAATCGGAAGAGACCTAATCTCAGCTGCAATGCCTTGAATGACTGTATTGGCCATGATGTTCAGAATTTCATTCTGTACTCCTAACTACCGGTACCCAAAACTACACAATTAATCAAAATAGCAATACCATTGCCTTAAAAAAATCTTAGTTCAGTCACCAGTTTAAGTTGAGAGTGGGGGTATCTATGGCATTTTCCAATTATGTCCCTATTTTACAAGTTAAAAAAAATTATAACCTTTCATAATGTTGCCAAACAAAGACTCAAACTTACCTGAGACTCCCTGTCTCTGCCAGTCTGTCCCTGCATATCTGTCCCCAACTCTGCTGTCTGTGTGCCATCTGTTGCCTGCTCTGCCTAATGACATCAATGTGAAACATTTCTATTAGCATTTCACTTCTTTCTTATGAACATTTTATCAACTAGTCTTTGAGATATTAGGCTACTAGGGTTCTTACTTTGCGTTTTGGTGTACTGAAAAATACTCTGATGTCCGTCTTTTTTCTTTTTTCTGCCATTTTTCTACCTGGCTGGCTGGCTGGCTACACACACACACAGTGTGTAGGTTATTTACAGTAGGAGATGGGCTTCTATCATCTTATCTTCTATCATTCTATATGGACTTCGATCTAAAAGGTAGCTAGCAAATGTGAAACGGATTAAAATGACAAGAGTTGACAGCTGTATGAGTTCACCATTTACACAACATATGCTGCAACCTTTTGTAATTTTAATCGTTTGTTTCATATTGGCTGGCTTCCAACAATAGCTGAATTTGCAAAGCTAGTGAGCACCAATTCCGTTTCAGTGGTGTTTGCTATAATCTTTGCTACCCGGGTTAAATAAAGTTGAAATAAAATAAATAAAAGTTCCCTTGCGACAATTTAGCTTTTGCAACGAGACCATGAAATATATTTAAGACCATTGTCTTAAATATATTTAATGGTCTCGTTGCAAAAGCTAAATTAGAAGAGAGTATAGTTCTGTTCAGTTTGGATTTCAGTTTATCGCTAACCTTATCACAGGGACTTTGAAGCACTAACTTCCCTCATCTGCATGCTGATCTCGGAATAAATTGACGATCGCAAAGATTCCATCTTTGACGAGGCCACATAAATGCAATAGGTACTAGCTAGCTTAATAGTTAATATTTGCGCGCTAGCTCTGCATATTCAGCTAGTGTGTGTGCGCGATTGACTGGATTAACCTCAAGTCAGTTACGTGCATTGAGTGCCTTTCAGACAGTAGATACGGCCTCTCTGTTGCGGAGCAAGCTACGGAACTGGCATGGGATCAAACCATTGTGAGGCAAAGGGTGGGGGTGTCACAATCTTTTGAAACTTAAAAACGTGCTATTAAGTGTCTATAATCAGCACAATTGCTTTCATTGCGTATTATTAATATTATTTAAATTACATAGTTATGTTTCAGTGATATATTGGGGGGGACAAATCATATTTTCCCCAGGATGGGGGGGTCGTGTCCCCCCCGTCCCCCCCGGGATTTCCACCCCTGGGTCTATGGAATCATGCAGTACTAGTTTGAGCGCGTGACTGTGTCCGTGCACTTCGTTCTTTTTCCTTTCTATTGAATACTATATTATTATATTATATTATTTAGATAATTGACAACCTGAGGATTAATTATAAACATCGTTTGACGTTTCGACAAACTTTACCGGTACTATTTGGATGTATTCATCTGCATGTTTTGACCGCCTTTGAGCCAGTGGATTACTGAACAAAACGCGCCAACAAAACAGAGTTTTTGGGATATAAAGAGGGACTTTATCTAACAAAATGACCATTTATTGTGTAGCTGGGACCCTTTAGATCGCCAACAGAGGAAGATCTTCAAAGGTAAGTTAATTATTTTATCGCTATTTCTGACTTTCGTGACGCCTCTGCTTGGTTGGAAAATGTGTGTATGCTTTTGTAAGCGGGGCGCTGTCCTCAGATAATCGCATGGTATGCTTTCGCCGTAAAGTATTTTTGAAATCTGACAGAGCGGCTGGATTAACAAGAAATTCATATTTTAACCAATGTATAACACTTGTATTTTCATGAATGTTTATTATTACTATTTTTGTAATTTGAATTTGGCACTCTGCATTTTCACCCGATGTTGTCAAGGTGGGTCGCTAGTGGCACGCCTAGCCCAAAGAGGTGTTGGTTCCAGGTAAAACCATTTTGAGTTCCAGGTAGAACCCTTTACACAGGGGGTTCTACATGGAACCCAAAATAGTTCTACCTGGAACCAAAAAGGGTTCTACTTGGAACCAAAAAGGTTTCTCCTGTGAGGACAGCCGAAGAACCCTTTTTGAACCCTTTTTTTCTAAGAGTGTATCCCCCAGATAGTAGTACATTTTGGAGAAGTGTGGTTAAGCTAACGGCAGCCTATATCACTGAGGTGAATATTGATGAATCACTCCTACTCACAGTAGGCTCTTCCTGATAATTATCTTTGTCAAATTAATTATCTTTGTGTCAACATTATAATACTATCTTACATCACATAACCTTCATTAATCAAACCGAATACATGTTGTTTACTATGGAACAAGCTGTGTGTGTGTGTGTGTGTGTGTGTGTGTGTGTGTGTGTGTGTGTGTGTGTGTGTGTGTGTGTGTGTGTGTGTGTGTGTGTTCAGTCATGTGTAAACCAGTGGCGGTCAGTGCCGTTTAAGATGAGGGTCGATGCAAAAAATGCTTATGACTATGGCCTCATTTCTATTACAGCATATTGGATTACTGTCATTCATATTCCATTCACCCAGCTTGAGTAATCAAGGTAACAGACATTGACACATTCAATACCACCTTGCAGATTCTTGACTGCATCTACCTGATCTAGGGTGTAATCATTAGTCCAACAGTTGCAAACAAGAGTTTCTTTTGGACAAATTCAGGTGTGTTTATCCCTGTTTCGTTCCATTTGCTTCCATTTAAGATTTTATTTTCAACAGAATCGGAGGAATGAATACACCCCTGATCACACGCAACTACAATTCACTTTCATAGCAGCCATATAAAAACAGCATGATCCCTCTGATCGTTGTATAATTCCTTATCGCATCTACGCGCTCTGCTCCTCTCACCTTTTCCCTTCATTTGTGGACTTCAGTGCACAACACATCAGCTGTCTGTGACCAAGCAAAATAAATGTTCTAAGCCAAACCTATATATCCTAACTGCTAACCGCTACACACAGCCTACATCGTTGCTACCATATTAGCTAACATAGTTACTAGTACTAACCTGTTACAATCATGTAGTACAGCAAGCAGTTTAGCAGTTACACCAGCGGGCCTCGGTGGCAATAAGTGAATTAAACCAAAAGGTTACGTTGACTTGGAAGGGTTCCAGTGTTGGATAGTCATAGCCAGCTAGCTAACATAGCATTCCTCTCTGTTTGGGCCCGGTGTTTGAGTAGGCTAAACCTGCTAGCTGCATTCGCTAGCTAATTAAGTGAAAGTGTAAGTGATGAAAATAATTTGTTCAGAACCATTAAACTATTGTCTTTCTCTCTCTTTGAGTCAACTAAACACATTGTATGCACTGCAGTGCTAGCTAGTTGTAGCTTATGCTTTCAGGGTTAGATTCATTCTCTGATCCGTTTACATTACAGTAAACAGCCATGTACTGACAAAACAAGATTTTTGCCTCCTGGGTGGACAGCATGTCAGTTCATTTTATTTTATTTTATTTCACCTTTATTTAACCAGGTAGGCTAGTTGAGAGCAAGTTCTCATTTACAACTGCGAACTGGCCAAGATAAAGCACAGCAGTTCGACATATACAACAACACAGAGTTACACATGGAATAAACAAACATACAGTCAATAATACAGTAGAAAAAAGAAAAATCTATATACAGTGAGTGCAAATGAGGTTCATGCTGTAAGAGCTCTGATAGGTTGGAGGACGAAGTTGTCAAAATTACTGTGTACGTCTATAGAAAGGGGTGTATGTGTTTACAGTGTGTGTGTGTTCAGTTACATGTAGACTATAGTGTGTGTTTTACAGTGTGTGTGTTTAGTTATATGTAGACTACAGTGTGTGTGTTTACAGTGTATGTGTTCAGTTACATGTAGACTACAGTGTGTGTGTTTACAGTGTATGTGTTCAGTTAAATATAGACTACAGTGTGTGTGTGGTTACAGTGTGTGTGTTCAGTTAAATATAGACTACAGTGTGCATGTGTTTACAGTGTGTGTGTTCAGTTATGTAGACTACAGTGTGTGTGTGGTTACAGTGTGTGTGTTCAGTTAAATATAGACTACAGTGTGTGTGTGTTTACAGTGTGTGTTCAGTTATATGTAGACTACAGTGTGTGTGTGTTTACAGTGTGTGCGTGTTTTCAGTCATATGTAGATTATCGTGTGTGTGTGTTCAGTTATATATTGACTACAGTCTCATACTGTCGCTTCCTGTATCGTCTTTTCTGTTCACTCCCTTCTAGTCTCATTTCCCTCACCCCTCCTCACCTCTCCTCTCTCTGTGTCTTTCCCTCTCTCTCCCTCCCTTTCTCCTTGTGACTTGATCTCAGTGTGGTTTTATCTGATCTTGTCAGTGTAAAGGCCCATGTCTATTGATCTCTGTGGTACAGTGAGCCAGTACAGGCATGGAGACAGACAGATGGCTGAGCGTCTCTCTACTGTACCCATACACTTTGTATTAGAGTCTATAGTAGGGTCATGTTCAGTCTGTAATTTATACACTAGGTGTCAGGAAGCCGGTGTAGAAGTTGAATTTAATAATGAGAATAAGCAGATAAACAAAACAGGTGTAGTGTACTGAACAGGAACAAAACTAATACTGCCTGAAACTACTAAGAGCTTTTACATTTGTATTTTTTATTTAACTAGGTAAGTCAGTGAAGAACAAATTCTTATTTACATGACAGCCTACCCCAGCCAAACCCGGACGACGTGCGCCTCCCTATGGGACTCCCAATCACGGCCGGATGTGATACAGCCTGGATTCAAACCAGGGACTGTAGTGATGCCTCTTGCACTGAGATACAGTGCCTTAGACCGCTGTCCCACTTGGGAGCTAAATGAAGGGGAAGTAATCATGGTAATGATGAAGTCCAGGTGTGCATAACGATTGGGAGGAGGTGTGCGTAATGATGGTTGCCAGGTGTGCGTAATGTGGGTTGCCTGAACTGGTGGTTAGTAGACCAGCGATGTCGAGCGCCGGAGAGAGGGAACGGGAGTAGGTGTGAGAGTCTGTGTCTTGGCTTTATTGAGCACGCCTGACATCGACACTGACATGACAGACAACACTGAAGCATTTCAGAGAATATCTGATACAGTCAACTGAATTAACCTTTGGATTACAGTTTTTTCCAACTGCTTACACACAAAATCTTTTCATGTCACACGACTTCTGAAACCTCTCACTCAAAGTGCAAAACTACACACCAAATATCCAAAACCATAAGCTATTTCTCAGCCTTTGACTCAGTTGTCAATTGCATAAAACACTTTTTTCAAAACACTACACACAATTCTCAACCTAAAACACAAAAATCTAACAGGAAGTGACTTGCTTTCCTTTTCCAAACACCACCAATCAAAATGCTACACTTATTCACCAGGTCACACACACACACACTCCTCACATGTGCAAACACTAATTGCTTAACTGATCAATAACCAATCACTGATTTACTGTAGTATAGACCTATAAATAGGTCAAAGGTCAGATTACCTGTTTTAAACAATGGATGCCAACAATGGACAGAGAGCAAGAGGAGTAGGAGGGAGAGGCAGGGGACAACAACGAGGACAAATTCAAAGACGAAGAGTTGGAGGAAGAGGAAGAAGAGGACGAGGGCAAAGAAGAGAAGGAAGGAGAGCCATCTCTGATGAGATTAGGGCAACACTTGTTGATCATGTGATCAACCACGGTTTGAGTCCAGCCCAACTTGAGTCGATTTACAGTGGCGTCCATAATTCGAACCTTCAGAAATGAGAACAGGTATGCAACTATGTAATGACTATTTTAGCATTACAGTAATGTACTCTAAAATACATATGACTGCATAGTATTGCATAAACATTTGTAACTCTAAGCCATCCATTTACTGCACTGCATTGAATGAATGAGGCTGGTTATCATGCTGTACTACCTTTTTTAGTACATTGTTTACAGTTCCTATGCTGAACACATACTGTGTTTGAATTCTGTACAGAGTGGAAAGGCAAAGACATCATGGAGGACGATGACGCTTGTTTACAGATGTACAAGAGACTGCAATTATAAATATGGTTTTGGCCAACAATGCAATTAGGATTCGAGCGATAAGAGAGCATATCTTGAATAATGACACCATATTTAACAACATCAATGCTGTAAGCCTGTCGACCATACAACGCATCCTCCAACGGCACCGAGTGACGATGAAACAACTTTACAAGGTGCCATTTGAGAGAAACTCTGACAGTCAAGAATATGCGACATGACTCTGTAGAGGTATGTATGCAACACTACTTCCTGTACTTCAGACATACCATATTTACTCATCTGTATATCCTTTTGTTTGTTACAGAGAGTATTGGAGCTGGATGCCCATGTAATTCGCCATTAATTTATTTATGTGGATGAGGTTGGCTTCAACCTCACCAAAACCAGGCGCCGTGGAAGAAATGTAATAGGACAGAGGGCAATTACCAATGTCCCTGGACAGCGTGGGGGTAATATAACTGTGTGCTGCCATCACTCAAAACGGGGTCCTCCATCACAATGCCACACTGGGTCCGTACAACACCGGCCATATGCTCACTTTTCTGGATGCAATTTACACACTGCTTGTCCCTGATCCAGATCAGTAGCCTGCTAGATGTGTGGTTTTATGGGACAATGTAAGTTTTCACCGGGCTGTTCTAGTCCAAAACTGGTTTGCCACCCATCCACAATTTGTAGTTTTGTACCTACCCCCATATTCAACTTTTCTAAATCCCATAGAGGAATTATTCTCAGCTTGGCGCTGGAAAGTGTATGATCGCCAACCCTATGCCCGCATGCCGCTTCTCCAGGCAATGGAGGATGCATGTGGGGACATAGAGGTTGCCTCTGTCCAAGGTTGGGTACGCCATGCTAGGAGATGCTTCCCTCGATGTTTGGCAAGAGAAAACGTATCTTGTGATGTGGACGAAGTATTGTGGCCAGACCCAGCCCGGACAAGAGATGAAGCGTTGCTTAGCACTAGTGACTGCCCCCCCCCCCCCCCACCAATTCCTGGACTGCCCCCCCGGGACCCCACACACACAATTGTGTTCTTTACTGTATTCTAAAGAATATACTTTTGGTTTACATATGTTTATGGTTTTGTTGTATGCTACTGTATACAACAGTAATATTTGGCCTAATAAATATTTTCTGTTTCTTCATTGCATTGGTGTTTACAGTGTACTTGTTACCCCTCTCAGCAGATTACTTTCACTGTAGAACATTGTATTGAAATGTAGATATAAGCCTATGAAAGACCAAAGAGCTTTAGATTTAGAACAACATTGTTTACATGGTATATCCAAAAATGTACTATTATGAAATCAGTGTTTGCCATTTGATGCAAATGCTTCATTCTGACATGTGTTTATGGCATTTTGAATGCAGTGTTACATTTTGAAGGAGATGTGAGGCATTTTGCATTTTGTGTGTGCAGTTTTGGGAATTGTGTGTAGAGCTTTCAAAAAAGGAGACAGTTTTGAAAATGTGTGTAAGCAGTTGGAAAAAACTGTAATATAGTATATGTACATTTGGTAGATGCTCTTAATCAGAGCAATTTACAAGAGCAATTAGGATTAGGTGCCTTGATCAATGGCACATAGATAGAATTTACACCTAGTGTGCTTGAGGACTCAAACCAGCAACCTTTCGGTTACTGGCCCTACACTCTTAACCACTAGACTACCTGCCTCCCTGTGTGTGTGTTTCTTGTGTTTAATAACTCCACTCTGTATAATGTGGCCCTTGCTGTGCGGTAATAACATTAGCATGGCTTTACACTGCCAAACAAGCTGCTCTTATTAAAAGCGGTGAGGGAGTGTGTTTGCGTGCATGCCTGTGCGTCAGGGTTTTGTTTCCAATAAAAGCAACAGGTGAATATACATGTATCTCTCTAGCCTCAGGTCAGGTTTGAGAAAATAGCCCTCCTGTTTTGTCATTCCCATTCAAATGTAGCAATAGGGTAATTGAAGATGTTCCACTCAGGAAGTATGTGTTTAATAAGGGCTTTTTGCTTCACTTCCATTCCAATCAGTGGTGTTTGCTTCTGCGTTAGTCTGCCTGCCTGCCTGCTTGCAGCCTAGCTAGCTATGCCTTTTTATCCTTTATTGTGTTCACATTGGCTATGCTAACTGCTTTGACTTAATCTGCCCATTCATTCCCTATACACTGGTCCTCCTCTTAAGATTATTAGTTCTGCTACATTTACTGTGGTGTGTCTGCAGGCTGTGTGCTAGCCAGTCTTCTTCTCCAGTGGCTAAGCTGTTTCATTAAACACTGCTAAATACAGTACATACACTGTATTATTGGTTTGACTAACCTTGCTTTGTGCATGTGGTAGTGTCCGTTTTTTTGGTAGAGTCAGGGGATTTTATAATGCCATGTCAACAATGTGTTTGTAGTATGCTTAGCCTCCGCAAACCCAATGCAATGTTTTTACTTATGTAAATAGCTAAACTAATTACTAATCATGATAAAGGAGCATCATGCAATATTTTTGCTGAAAGTGCCTTTAATATATTTGCAGTAATAGAGGAATGTTAGTGTTTCACTATATTTCCCCCAAAAATGTGCATTCTGATGTTGCAGCTTTTCTATTTGTCAACCAAAGCCGGTCCGTCTCTTGTTGTCAAATTGGAAGGTTGCACCCTCCCTCTCTTTGATCAGCATCACGGTAATCTCTTTACGAGCCAACCAACCAACAACAGAAACTGAGGCAAGCATTCAACATTTACATTCAAGTCATTTAGCAGACACTCTTATCAAGAGCAAATGGGGTTTAGTGCCTTGCTCAAGGGCACATCAACAGATGTTTCACCCTTAGTGGCAGTGTTTCACAATATTTCCCCAAACAATTTGCATTCTGATGTTGCAGCTTTTCAATGTTGGTTACTGGCCCAATGCTCTTAACCCCTAGGCTACCTGCCGCCAAAAGTTAGGTATTGCTCTGCCATCACCTGGTTGCTATAATTCTACATTGTTCACCTAATTTCAGGTTATGTAACAAAACCAAAACCAGAAATGTATAGTGTAGAGAACCTAAATCACTAAGAAATATTATTTCAATAAGTAAAAATATTGTATTTTCAGCTGTTTGAAGCTGACAAGCTTGCAGAGACATGTTGTTCTTTGCTGGTTGTTTACGTTCATGCTTGATTACTTTCATTGAGCGTATCCTTCTCTGTGATTGGTTGTTTGTTTGCTTACATCAGCGTGTTTGTGTGTATATGTCATTGAGTGTATGGGAGTGTGTGTGTCGGTGTGTGTACCTATCCATGATGTTGGAAATTATTATGTGACCGTTCACCCATAGCTTGTACTAGAGCTCCCAGGGGGCATTGCTGCTAGTGCTCAGAGAGCACTGTGGGAAATGAGGTGCTGACTTACATGCTGCCTCTTGCAGTAGAGTAACCTCCATTTTACCTTTTACCCTTTACATTTCATATTGGATCCACTGCTAGTCTACTCAGGTCACCTCAGGAATTGTACAAACAGTTTTGTATGTTATTCTGTTTTCTCTGGTCCAGTATTTCCCAATGTTCCTCTGGGACCACTAGGGTTAAATGATTTATTACAGCTCAGCAGTAGCACACCTTATTCAACTAGTCAATCATTTTCAAGCCCTTGACTAGTTGAGTCAGGTGTGCTAGTACAAGACCAGAACAAAACTGTGTAACCTTGAGGGTCCCTGAGATACGGATTAGGAAACCTCGCTCTGGTCCATTTATTTCTGTACTCAATGTGTTACTTGAGTATTGTTTACTATAGATAACAATGTACTGTATTGTAGATGAAAAAGTACTGTACTGTAGATGACAAAGTACTGTACTGTAGATGACAACGTACTGTACTGTAGATGACAACGTATTGTACTGTAGATGACAACGTACTGTACTGTAGATGACAACGTACTGTACTGTAGATGACAACGTACTGTAGAGGACAACGTACTGTAGATGACAACGTACTGTAGATGACAACGTACTGTACTGTAGATGACAACGTACTGTACTGTAGATGACAACGTACTGTAGATGACAACGTACTGTAGATGAAAACGTACTGTACTGTAGATGACAACGTACTGTACTGTAGATGACAACGTACTGTAGATGACAACGTACTGTAGATGACAACGTACTGTACTGTAGATGACAACGTACGGTAGATGACAACGTACTGTACTGTAGATGACAACGTACTGTACTGTAGATGACAACGTACTGTAGATGACAAAGTACTGTACTGTAGATGACAACGTACTGTACTGTAGATGACAAAGTACTGTACTGTAGATGACAACGTACTGTAGATGACAACGTACTGTACTGTAGATGACAACGTACTGTACTGTAGATGACAACGTACTGTACTGTAGATGACAACGTACTGTAGATGACAACGTACTGTACTGTAGATGACAACGTACTGTAGAGGACAACGTACTGTAGATGACAACGTACTGTAGATGACAACGTACTGTACTGTAGATGACAACGTACTGTACTGTAGATGACAACGTACTGTAGATGACAACGTACTGTAGATGAAAACGTACTGTACTGTAGATGACAACGTACTGTACTGTAGATGACAACGTACTGTAGATGACAACGTACTGTAGATGACAACGTACTGTACTGTAGATGACAACGTACGGTAGATGACAACGTACTGTAATGTAGATGACAACGTACTGTACTGTAGATGACAACGTACTGTACTGTAGATGACAACGTACTGTAGATGACAACGTACTGTACTGTAGATGACAACGTACTGTACTGTAGATGACAAAGTACTGTACTGTAGATGACAACGTACTGTAGATGACAACGTACTGTACTGTAGATGACAACGTACTGTAGATGACAACGTACTGTACTGTAGATGACAACGTACTGTACTGTAGATGACAACGTACTGTACTGTAGATGACAACGTACTGTAGATGACAACGTACTGTACTGTAGATGACAAAGTACTGTACTGTAGATGACAACGTACTGTAGATGACAACGTACTGTACTGTAGATGACAACGTACTGTAGATGACAATGTACTGTACTGTAGATGACAACGTACTGTACTGTAGATGACCAAGTACTGTACTGTAGATGACAACGTACTGTAGATGACAACGTACTGTACTGTAGATGACAACGTACTGTACTGTAGATGACAACGTACTGTACTGTAGATGACAAAGTACTGTACTGTAGATGACAACGTACTGTACTGTAGATGACAACGTACTGTACTGTAGATGACAACGTACTGTAGATGACAACGTACTGTAGATGACAACGTACTGTACTGTAGATGACAAAGTACTGTACTGTAGATGACAACGTACTGTACTGTAGATGACAACGTACTGTAGATGACAACGTACTGTAGATGACAACGTACTGTACTGTAGATGACAACGTACTGTAGATGACAACGTACTGTACAGTAGATGACAACGTACTGTACTGTAGATGACAAAGTACTGTACTGTAGATGACAACGTAATTGTACTGTAGATGACAAAGTACTGTACTGTAGATGACAACGTACTGTAGATGACAACGTACTGTAGATGACAACGTACTGTACTGTAGATGACAACGTACTGTAGATGACAACGTACTGTACAGTAGATGACAACGTACTGTACTGTAGATGACAAAGTACTGTACTGTAGATGACAACGTAATTGTACTGTAGATGACAACGTACTGTACTGTAGATGACAACGTACTGTAGATGACAACGTACTGTACTGTAGATGACAACGTACTGTACTGTAGATGACAACGTACTGTAGATGACAACGTACTGTACTGTAGATGACAACGTACTGTACTGTAGATGACAACGTACTGTAGATGACAACGTACTGTACTGTAGATGACAACGTACTGTACTGTAGATGACCAAGTACTGTACTGTAGATGACAACGTACTGTAGATGACAACGTACTGTACTGTAGATGACAACGTACTGTACTGTAGATGACAACGTACTGTACTGTAGATGACAAAGTACTGTACTGTAGATGACAACATACTGTACTGTAGATGACAACGTACTGTACTGTAGATGACAACGTACTGTAGATGACAACGTACTGTAGATGACAACGTACTGTACTGTAGATGACAAAGTACTGTACTGTAGATGACAAAGTACTGTACTGTAGATGACAACGTACTGTACTGTAGATGACAACGTACTGTAGATGACAACATACTGTAGATGACAACGTACTGTACTGTAGATGACAACGTACTGTAGATGACAACGTACTGTACTGTAGATGACAACGTACTGTACTGTAGATGACAAAGTACTGTACTGTAGATGACAACGTACTGTAGATGACAACGTACTGTAGATGACAACGTACTGTACTGTAGATGACAAAGTACTGTACTGTAGATGACAACGTACTGTACTGTAGATGACAACGTACTGTACTGTAGATGACAACGTACTGTAGATGACAACGTACTGTACTGTAGATGACAACGTACTGTACTGTAGATGACAACGTACTGTAGAGGACAACGTACTGTAGATGACAACGTACTGTAGATGACAACGTACTGTACTGTAGATGACAACGTACTGTACTGTAGATGACAACGTACTGTAGATGACAACGTACTGTAGATGAAAACGTACTGTACTGTAGATGACAACGTACTGTACTGTAGATGACAACGTACTGTAGATGACAACGTACTGTAGATGACAACGTACTGTACTGTAGATGACAACGTACGGTAGATGACAACGTACTGTACTGTAGATGACAACGTACTGTACTGTAGATGACAACGTACTGTAGATGACAAAGTACTGTACTGTAGATGACAACGTACTGTAGATGACAACGTACTGTACTGTAGATGACAACGTACTGTACTGTAGATGACAACGTACTGTACTGTAGATGACAACGTACTGTAGATGACAACGTACTGTACTGTAGATGACAACGTACTGTAGAGGACAACGTACTGTAGATGACAACGTACTGTAGATGACAACGTACTGTACTGTAGATGACAACGTACTGTACTGTAGATGACAACGTACTGTAGATGACAACGTACTGTAGATGAAAACGTACTGTACTGTAGATGACAACGTACTGTACTGTAGATGACAACGTACTGTAGATGACAACGTACTGTAGATGACAACGTACTGTACTGTAGATGACAACGTACGGTAGATGACAACGTACTGTACTGTAGATGACAACGTACTGTACTGTAGATGACAACGTACTGTACTGTAGATGACAACGTACTGTAGATGACAACGTACTGTACTGTAGATGACAACGTACTGTACTGTAGATGACAAAGTACTGTACTGTAGATGACAACGTACTGTAGATGACAACGTACTGTACTGTAGATGACAACGTACTGTAGATGACAACGTACTGTACTGTAGATGACAACGTACTGTACTGTAGATGACAACGTACTGTACTGTAGATGACAACGTACTGTAGATGACAACGTACTGTACTGTAGATGACAAAGTACTGTACTGTAGATGACAACGTACTGTAGATGACAACGTACTGTACTGTAGATGACAACGTACTGTAGATGACAATGTACTGTACTGTAGATGACAACGTACTGTACTGTAGATGACCAAGTACTGTACTGTAGATGACAACGTACTGTAGATGACAACGTACTGTACTGTAGATGACAACGTACTGTACTGTAGATGACAAAGTACTGTACTGTAGATGACAACGTACTGTACTGTAGATGACAACGTACTGTACTGTAGATGACAACGTACTGTAGATGACAACGTACTGTAGATGACAACGTACTGTACTGTAGATGACAAAGTACTGTACTGTAGATGACAACGTACTGTACTGTAGATGACAACGTACTGTAGATGACAACGTACTGTAGATGACAACGTACTGTACTGTAGATGACAACGTACTGTAGATGACAACGTACTGTACAGTAGATGACAACGTACTGTACTGTAGATGACAAAGTACTGTACTGTAGATGACAACGTAATTGTACTGTAGATGACAAAGTACTGTACTGTAGATGACAACGTACTGTAGATGACAACGTACTGTAGATGACAACGTACTGTACTGTAGATGACAACGTACTGTAGATGACAACGTACTGTACAGTAGATGACAACGTACTGTACTGTAGATGACAAAGTACTGTACTGTAGATGACAACGTAATTGTACTGTAGATGACAACGTACTGTACTGTAGATGACAATGTACTGTAGATGACAACGTACTGTACTGTAGATGACAACGTACTGTACTGTAGATGACAACGTACTGTAGATGACAACGTACTGTACTGTAGATGACAACGTACTGTACTGTAGATGACAACGTACTGTAGATGACAACGTACTGTACTGTAGATGACAACGTACTGTACTGTAGATGACCAAGTACTGTACTGTAGATGACAACGTACTGTAGATGACAACGTACTGTACTGTAGATGACAACGTACTGTACTGTAGATGACAACGTACTGTACTGTAGATGACAAAGTACTGTACTGTAGATGACAACATACTGTACTGTAGATGACAACGTACTGTACTGTAGATGACAACGTACTGTAGATGACAACGTACTGTAGATGACAACGTACTGTACTGTAGATGACAAAGTACTGTACTGTAGATGACAAAGTACTGTACTGTAGATGACAACGTACTGTACTGTAGATGACAACGTACTGTAGATGACAACATACTGTAGATGACAACGTACTGTACTGTAGATGACAACGTACTGTAGATGACAACGTACTGTACTGTAGATGACAACGTACTGTACTGTAGATGACAAAGTACTGTACTGTAGATGACAACGTACTGTACTGTAGATGACAACGTACTGTAGATGACAACGTACTGTAGATGACAACGTACTGTACTGTAGATGACAACGTAATGTACTGTAGATGACAAAGTACTGTACTGTAGATGACAACGTACTGTACTGTAGATGACAACGTACTGTACTGTAGATGACAACGTACTGTAGATGACAACGTACTGTACTGTAGATGACAACGTACTGTACTGTAGATGACAACGTACTGTACTGTAGATGACAACGTACTGTAGATGACAACGTACTGTACTGTAGATGACAACGTACTGTACTGTAGATGACAACGTACTGTAGATGACAACGTACTGTAGATGACAACGTACTGTACTGTAGATGACAAAGTACTGTACTGTAGATGACAACGTACTGTAGATGACAACGTACTGTACTGTAGATGACAACGTACTGTAGATGACAACGTACTGTACTGTAGATGACAACGTACTGTACTGTAGATGACAACGTACTGTACTGTAGATGACAACGTACTGTAGATGACAACGTACTGTACTGTAGATGACAAAGTACTGTACTGTAGATGACAACGTACTGTAGATGACAACGTACTGTACTGTAGATGACAACGTACTGTAGATGACAATGTACTGTACTGTAGATGACAACGTACTGTACTGTAGATGACCAAGTACTGTACTGTAGATGACAACGTACTGTAGATGACAACGTACTGTACTGTAGATGACAACGTACTGTACTGTAGATGACAACGTACTGTACTGTAGATGACAACGTACTGTACTGTAGATGACAAAGTACTGTACTGTAGATGACAACGTACTGTACTGTAGATGACAACGTACTGTACTGTAGATGACAACGTACTGTAGATGACAACGTACTGTAGATGACAACGTACTGTACTGTAGATGACAAAGTACTGTACTGTAGATGACAACGTACTGTACTGTAGATGACAACGTACAGGTCAGGTTTGAGAAAATAGCCCTCCTGTTTTGTCATTCCCATTCAAATGTAGCAATAGGGTAATTGAAGATGTTCCACTCAGGAAGTATGTGTTTAATAAGGGCTTTTTGCTTCACTTCCATTCCAATCAGTGGTGTTTGCTTCTGCGTTAGTCTGCCTGCCTGCCTGCTTGCAGCCTAGCTAGCTATGCCTTTTTATCCTTTATTGTGTTCACATTGGCTATGCTAACTGCTTTGACTTAATCTGCCCATTCATTCCCTATACACTGGTCCTCCTCTTAAGATTATTAGTTCTGCTACATTTACTGTGGTGTGTCTGCAGGCTGTGTGCTAGCCAGTCTTCTTCTCCAGTGGCTAAGCTGTTTCATTAAACACTGCTAAATACAGTACATACACTGTATTATTGGTTTGACTAACCTTGCTTTGTGCATGTGGTAGTGTCCGTTTTTTTGGTAGAGTCAGGGGATTTTATAATGCCATGTCAACAATGTGTTTGTAGTATGCTTAGCCTCCGCAAACCCAATGCAATGTTTTTACTTATGTAAATAGCTAAACTAATTACTAATCATGATAAAGGAGCATCATGCAATATTTTTGCTGAAAGTGCCTTTAATATATTTGCAGTAATAGAGGAATGTTAGTGTTTCACTATATTTCCCCCAAAAATGTGCATTCTGATGTTGCAGCTTTTCTATTTGTCAACCAAAGCCGGTCCGTCTCTTGTTGTCAAATTGGAAGGTTGCACCCTCCCTCTCTTTGATCAGCATCACGGTAATCTCTTTACGAGCCAACCAACCAACAACAGAAACTGAGGCAAGCATTCAACATTTACATTCAAGTCATTTAGCAGACACTCTTATCAAGAGCAAATGGGGTTTAGTGCCTTGCTCAAGGGCACATCAACAGATGTTTCACCCTTAGTGGCAGTGTTTCACAATATTTCCCCAAACAATTTGCATTCTGATGTTGCAGCTTTTCAATGTTGGTTACTGGCCCAATGCTCTTAACCCCTAGGCTACCTGCCGCCAAAAGTTAGGTATTGCTCTGCCATCACCTGGTTGCTATAATTCTACATTGTTCACCTAATTTCAGGTTATGTAACAAAACCAAAACCAGAAATGTATAGTGTAGAGAACCTAAATCACTAAGAAATATTATTTCAATAAGTAAAAATATTGTATTTTCAGCTGTTTGAAGCTGACAAGCTTGCAGAGACATGTTGTTCTTTGCTGGTTGTTTACGTTCATGCTTGATTACTTTCATTGAGCGTATCCTTCTCTGTGATTGGTTGTTTGTTTGCTTACATCAGCGTGTTTGTGTGTATATGTCATTGAGTGTATGGGAGTGTGTGTGTCGGTGTGTGTACCTATCCATGATGTTGGAAATTATTATGTGACCGTTCACCCATAGCTTGTACTAGAGCTCCCAGGGGGCATTGCTGCTAGTGCTCAGAGAGCACTGTGGGAAATGAGGTGCTGACTTACATGCTGCCTCTTGCAGTAGAGTAACCTCCATTTTACCTTTTACCCTTTACATTTCATATTGGATCCACTGCTAGTCTACTCAGGTCACCTCAGGAATTGTACAAACAGTTTTGTATGTTATTCTGTTTTCTCTGGTCCAGTATTTCCCAATGTTCCTCTGGGACCACTAGGGTTAAATGATTTATTACAGCTCAGCAGTAGCACACCTTATTCAACTAGTCAATCATTTTCAAGCCCTTGACTAGTTGAGTCAGGTGTGCTAGTACAAGACCAGAACAAAACTGTGTAACCTTGAGGGTCCCTGAGATACGGATTAGGAAACCTCGCTCTGGTCCATTTATTTCTGTACTCAATGTGTTACTTGAGTATTGTTTACTATAGATAACAATGTACTGTATTGTAGATGAAAAAGTACTGTACTGTAGATGACAAAGTACTGTACTGTAGATGACAACGTACTGTACTGTAGATGACAACGTATTGTACTGTAGATGACAACGTACTGTACTGTAGATGACAACGTACTGTACTGTAGATGACAACGTACTGTAGAGGACAACGTACTGTAGATGACAACGTACTGTAGATGACAACGTACTGTACTGTAGATGACAACGTACTGTACTGTAGATGACAACGTACTGTAGATGACAACGTACTGTAGATGAAAACGTACTGTACTGTAGATGACAACGTACTGTACTGTAGATGACAACGTACTGTAGATGACAACGTACTGTAGATGACAACGTACTGTACTGTAGATGACAACGTACGGTAGATGACAACGTACTGTACTGTAGATGACAACGTACTGTACTGTAGATGACAACGTACTGTAGATGACAAAGTACTGTACTGTAGATGACAACGTACTGTAGATGACAACGTACTGTACTGTAGATGACAACGTACTGTACTGTAGATGACAACGTACTGTACTGTAGATGACAACGTACTGTAGATGACAACGTACTGTACTGTAGATGACAACGTACTGTAGAGGACAACGTACTGTAGATGACAACGTACTGTAGATGACAACGTACTGTACTGTAGATGACAACGTACTGTACTGTAGATGACAACGTACTGTAGATGACAACGTACTGTAGATGAAAACGTACTGTACTGTAGATGACAACGTACTGTACTGTAGATGACAACGTACTGTAGATGACAACGTACTGTAGATGACAACGTACTGTACTGTAGATGACAACGTACGGTAGATGACAACGTACTGTAATGTAGATGACAACGTACTGTACTGTAGATGACAACGTACTGTACTGTAGATGACAACGTACTGTAGATGACAACGTACTGTACTGTAGATGACAACGTACTGTACTGTAGATGACAAAGTACTGTACTGTAGATGACAACGTACTGTAGATGACAACGTACTGTACTGTAGATGACAACGTACTGTAGATGACAACGTACTGTACTGTAGATGACAACGTACTGTACTGTAGATGACAACGTACTGTACTGTAGATGACAACGTACTGTAGATGACAACGTACTGTACTGTAGATGACAAAGTACTGTACTGTAGATGACAACGTACTGTAGATGACAACGTACTGTACTGTAGATGACAACGTACTGTAGATGACAATGTACTGTACTGTAGATGACAACGTACTGTACTGTAGATGACCAAGTACTGTACTGTAGATGACAACGTACTGTAGATGACAACGTACTGTACTGTAGATGACAACGTACTGTACTGTAGATGACAACGTACTGTACTGTAGATGACAAAGTACTGTACTGTAGATGACAACGTACTGTACTGTAGATGACAACGTACTGTACTGTAGATGACAACGTACTGTAGATGACAACGTACTGTAGATGACAACGTACTGTACTGTAGATGACAAAGTACTGTACTGTAGATGACAACGTACTGTACTGTAGATGACAACGTACTGTAGATGACAACGTACTGTAGATGACAACGTACTGTACTGTAGATGACAACGTACTGTAGATGACAACGTACTGTACAGTAGATGACAACGTACTGTACTGTAGATGACAAAGTACTGTACTGTAGATGACAACGTAATTGTACTGTAGATGACAAAGTACTGTACTGTAGATGACAACGTACTGTAGATGACAACGTACTGTAGATGACAACGTACTGTACTGTAGATGACAACGTACTGTAGATGACAACGTACTGTACAGTAGATGACAACGTACTGTACTGTAGATGACAAAGTACTGTACTGTAGATGACAACGTAATTGTACTGTAGATGACAACGTACTGTACTGTAGATGACAACGTACTGTAGATGACAACGTACTGTACTGTAGATGACAACGTACTGTACTGTAGATGACAACGTACTGTAGATGACAACGTACTGTACTGTAGATGACAACGTACTGTACTGTAGATGACAACGTACTGTAGATGACAACGTACTGTACTGTAGATGACAACGTACTGTACTGTAGATGACCAAGTACTGTACTGTAGATGACAACGTACTGTAGATGACAACGTACTGTACTGTAGATGACAACGTACTGTACTGTAGATGACAACGTACTGTACTGTAGATGACAAAGTACTGTACTGTAGATGACAACGTACTGTACTGTAGATGACAACGTACTGTACTGTAGATGACAACGTACTGTAGATGACAACGTACTGTAGATGACAACGTACTGTACTGTAGATGACAAAGTACTGTACTGTAGATGACAAAGTACTGTACTGTAGATGACAACGTACTGTACTGTAGATGACAACGTACTGTAGATGACAACATACTGTAGATGACAACGTACTGTACTGTAGATGACAACGTACTGTAGATGACAACGTACTGTACTGTAGATGACAACGTACTGTACTGTAGATGACAAAGTACTGTACTGTAGATGACAACGTACTGTAGATGACAACGTACTGTAGATGACAACGTACTGTACTGTAGATGACAAAGTACTGTACTGTAGATGACAACGTACTGTACTGTAGATGACAACGTACTGTACTGTAGATGACAACGTACTGTAGATGACAACGTACTGTACTGTAGATGACAACGTACTGTACTGTAGATGACAACGTACTGTAGAGGACAACGTACTGTAGATGACAACGTACTGTAGATGACAACGTACTGTACTGTAGATGACAACGTACTGTACTGTAGATGACAACGTACTGTAGATGACAACGTACTGTAGATGACAACGTACTGTACTGTAGATGACAACGTACTGTACTGTAGATGACAACGTACTGTAGATGACAACGTACTGTAGATGACAACGTACTGTACTGTAGATGACAACGTACTGTAGATGACAACGTACTGTACTGTAGATGACAACGTACTGTACTGTAGATGACAACGTACTGTAGATGACAAAGTACTGTACTGTAGATGACAACGTACTGTAGATGACAACGTACTGTACTGTAGATGACAACGTACTGTACTGTAGATGACAACGTACTGTACTGTAGATGACAACGTACTGTAGATGACAACGTACTGTACTGTAGATGACAACGTACTGTAGAGGACAACGTACTGTAGATGACAACGTACTGTAGATGACAACGTACTGTACTGTAGATGACAACGTACTGTACTGTAGATGACAACGTACTGTAGATGACAACGTACTGTAGATGACAACGTACTGTACTGTAGATGACAACGTACTGTACTGTAGATGACAACGTACTGTAGATGACAACGTACTGTAGATGACAACGTACTGTACTGTAGATGACAACGTACTGTAGATGACAACGTACTGTACTGTAGATGACAACGTACTGTACTGTAGATGACAACGTACTGTACTGTAGATGACAACGTACTGTAGATGACAACGTACTGTACTGTAGATGACAACGTACTGTACTGTAGATGACAAAGTACTGTACTGTAGATGACAACGTACTGTAGATGACAACGTACTGTACTGTAGATGACAACGTACTGTAGATGACAACGTACTGTACTGTAGATGACAACGTACTGTACTGTAGATGACAACGTACTGTACTGTAGATGACAACGTACTGTAGATGACAACGTACTGTACTGTAGATGACAAAGTACTGTACTGTAGATGACAACGTACTGTAGATGACAACGTACTGTACTGTAGATGACAACGTACTGTAGATGACAACGTACTGTACTGTAGATGACAACGTACTGTACTGTAGATGACAAGTACTGTACTGTAGATGACAACGTACTGTAGATGACAACGTACTGTACTGTAGATGACAACGTACTGTACTGTAGATGACAAAGTACTGTACTGTAGATGACAACGTACTGTACTGTAGATGACAACGTACTGTACTGTAGATGACAACGTACTGTAGATGACAACGTACTGTAGATGACAACGTACTGTACTGTAGATGACAAAGTACTGTACTGTAGATGACAACGTACTGTACTGTAGATGACAACGTACTGTAGATGACAACGTACTGTAGATGACAACGTACTGTACTGTAGATGACAACGTACTGTAGATGACAACGTACTGTACTGTAGATGACAACGTACTGTACTGTAGATGACAAAGTACTGTACTGTAGATGACAACGTACTGTACTGTAGATGACAACGTACTGTACTGTAGATGACAACGTACTGTAGATGACAACGTACTGTAGATGACAACGTACTGTACTGTAGATGACAACGTACTGTAGATGACAACGTACTGTACTGTAGATGACAACGTACTGTACTGTAGATGACAAAGTACTGTACTGTAGATGACAACGTACTGTACTGTAGATGACAACGTACTGTACTGTAGATGACAACGTACTGTAGATGACAACGTACTGTACTGTAGATGACAACGTACTGTACTGTAGATGACAACGTACTGTAGATGACAACGTACTGTACTGTAGATGACAACGTACTGTACTGTAGATGACAACGTACTGTAGATGACAACGTACTGTACTGTAGATGACAACGTACTGTACTGTAGATGACCAAGTACTGTACTGTAGATGACAACGTACTGTAGATGACAACGTACTGTACTGTAGATGACAACGTACTGTACTGTAGATGACAACGTACTGTACTGTAGATGACAAAGTACTGTACTGTAGATGACAACGTACTGTACTGTAGATGACAACGTACTGTACTGTAGATGACAACGTACTGTAGATGACAACGTACTGTAGATGACAACGTACTGTACTGTAGATGACAAAGTACTGTACTGTAGATGACAAAGTACTGTACTGTAGATGACAACGTACTGTACTGTAGATGACAACGTACTGTAGATGACAACGTACTGTAGATGACAACGTACTGTACTGTAGATGACAACGTACTGTAGATGACAACGTACTGTACTGTAGATGACAACGTACTGTACTGTAGATGACAAAGTACTGTACTGTAGATGACAACGTACTGTACTGTAGATGACAACGTACTGTAGATGACAACGTACTGTAGATGACAACGTACTGTACTGTAGATGACAACGTACTGTACTGTAGATGACAAAGTACTGTACTGTAGATGACAACGTACTGTACTGTAGATGACAACGTACTGTACTGTAGATGACAACGTACTGTAGATGACAACGTACTGTACTGTAGATGACAACGTACTGTACTGTAGATGACAACGTACTGTACTGTAGATGACAACGTACTGTAGATGACAACGTACTGTACTGTAGATGACAACGTACTGTACTGTAGATGACAACGTACTGTAGATGACAACGTACTGTAGATGACAACGTACTGTACTGTAGATGACAAAGTACTGTACTGTAGATGACAACGTACTGTAGATGACAACGTACTGTACTGTAGATGACAACGTACTGTAGATGACAACGTACTGTACTGTAGATGACAACGTACTGTACTGTAGATGACAACGTACTGTACTGTAGATGACAACGTACTGTAGATGACAACGTACTGTACTGTAGATGACAAAGTACTGTACTGTAGATGACAACGTACTGTAGATGACAACGTACTGTACTGTAGATGACAACGTACTGTAGATGACAATGTACTGTACTGTAGATGACAACGTACTGTACTGTAGATGACCAAGTACTGTACTGTAGATGACAACGTACTGTAGATGACAACGTACTGTACTGTAGATGACAACGTACTGTACTGTAGATGACAACGTACTGTACTGTAGATGACAACGTACTGTACTGTAGATGACAAAGTACTGTACTGTAGATGACAACGTACTGTACTGTAGATGACAACGTACTGTACTGTAGATGACAACGTACTGTAGATGACAACGTACTGTAGATGACAACGTACTGTACTGTAGATGACAAAGTACTGTACTGTAGATGACAACGTACTGTACTGTAGATGACAACGTACTGTAGATGACAACGTACTGTAGATGACAACGTACTGTACTGTAGATGACAACGTACTGTAGATGACAACGTACTGTACTGTAGATGACAACGTACTGTACTGTAGATGACAAAGTACTGTACTGTAGATGACAACGTACTGTACTGTAGATGACAAAGTACTGTACTGTAGATGACAACGTACTGTAGATGACAACGTACTGTAGATGACAACGTACTGTACTGTAGATGACAACGTACTGTAGATGACAACGTACTGTACTGTAGATGACAACGTACTGTACTGTAGATGACAAAGTACTGTACTGTAGATGACAACGTACTGTACTGTAGATGACAACGTACTGTACTGTAGATGACAACGTACTGTAGATGACAACGTACTGTACTGTAGATGACAACGTACTGTACTGTAGATGACAACGTACTGTAGATGACAACGTACTGTACTGTAGATGACAACGTACTGTACTGTAGATGACAACGTACTGTAGATGACAACGTACTGTACTGTAGATGACAACGTACTGTACTGTAGATGACCAAGTACTGTACTGTAGATGACAACGTACTGTAGATGACAACGTACTGTACTGTAGATGACAACGTACTGTACTGTAGATGACAACGTACTGTACTGTAGATGACAACGTACTGTACTGTAGATGACAACGTACTGTACTGTAGATGACAACGTACTGTACTGTAGATGACAACGTACTGTAGATGACAACGTACTGTAGATGACAACGTACTGTACTGTAGATGACAAAGTACTGTACTGTAGATGACAAAGTACTGTACTGTAGATGACAACGTACTGTACTGTAGATGACAACGTACTGTAGATGACAACGTACTGTAGATGACAACGTACTGTACTGTAGATGACAACGTACTGTAGATGACAACGTACTGTACTGTAGATGACAACGTACTGTACTGTAGATGACAAAGTACTGTACTGTAGATGACAACGTACTGTAGATGACAACGTACTGTACTGTAGATGACAACGTACTGTACTGTAGATGACAAAGTACTGTACTGTAGATGACAACGTACTGTACTGTAGATGACAACGTACTGTACTGTAGATGACAACGTACTGTAGATGACAACGTACTGTACTGTAGATGACAACGTACTGTACTGTAGATGACAACGTACTGTACTGTAGATGACAACGTACTGTAGATGACAACGTACTGTACTGTAGATGACAACGTACTGTACTGTAGATGACAACGTACTGTAGATGACAACGTACTGTAGATGACAACGTACTGTACTGTAGATGACAACGTACTGTACTGTAGATGACAACGTACTGTAGATGACAACGTACTGTAGATGACAACGTACTGTACTGTAGATGACAACGTACTGTAGATGACAACGTACTGTACTGTAGATGACAACGTACTGTACTGTAGATGACAACGTACTGTAGATGACAACGTACTGTACTGTAGATGACAACGTACTGTAGATGACAACGTACTGTACTGTAGATGACAACGTACTGTACTGTAGATGACAACGTACTGTACTGTAGATGACAACGTACTGTAGATGACAACGTACTGTACTGTAGATGACAACGTACTGTAGATGACAACGTACTGTAGATGACAACGTACTGTAGATGACAACGTACTGTACTGTAGATGACAACGTACTGTACTGTAGATGACAACGTACTGTAGATGACAACGTACTGTAGATGACAACGTACTGTACTGTAGATGACAACGTACTGTACTGTAGATGACAACGTACTGTAGATGACAACGTACTGTAGATGACAACGTACTGTACTGTAGATGACAACGTACTGTAGATGACAACGTACTGTACTGTAGATGACAACGTACTGTACTGTAGATGACAACGTACTGTACTGTAGATGACAACGTACTGTAGATGACAACGTACTGTACTGTAGATGACAACGTACTGTACTGTAGATGACAAAGTACTGTACTGTAGATGACAACGTACTGTAGATGACAACGTACTGTACTGTAGATGACAACGTACTGTAGATGACAACGTACTGTACTGTAGATGACAACGTACTGTACTGTAGATGACAACGTACTGTACTGTAGATGACAACGTACTGTAGATGACAACGTACTGTACTGTAGATGACAACGTACTGTACTGTAGATGACAACGTACTGTAGATGACAACGTACTGTACTGTAGATGACAACGTACTGTAGATGACAACGTACTGTACTGTAGATGACAACGTACTGTACTGTAGATGACAAGTACTGTACTGTAGATGACAACGTACTGTAGATGACAACGTACTGTACTGTAGATGACAACGTACTGTACTGTAGATGACAACGTACTGTACTGTAGATGACAACGTACTGTACTGTAGATGACAAAGTACTGTACTGTAGATGACAACGTACTGTACTGTAGATGACAACGTACTGTACTGTAGATGACAACGTACTGTAGATGACAACGTACTGTAGATGACAACGTACTGTACTGTAGATGACAAAGTACTGTACTGTAGATGACAACGTACTGTACTGTAGATGACAACGTACTGTAGATGACAACGTACTGTAGATGACAACGTACTGTACTGTAGATGACAACGTACTGTAGATGACAACGTACTGTACTGTAGATGACAACGTACTGTACTGTAGATGACAAAGTACTGTACTGTAGATGACAACGTATGTACTGTAGATGACAACGTACTGTACTGTAGATGACAACGTACTGTAGATGACAACGTACTGTAGATGACAACGTACTGTACTGTAGATGACAACGTACTGTAGATGACAACGTACTGTACTGTAGATGACAACGTACTGTACTGTAGATGACAAAGTACTGTACTGTAGATGACAACGTACTGTACGAGTGACAACGTACTGTACTGTAGATGACAATGTACTGTAGATGACAACGTACTGTACTGTAGATGACAACGTACTGTACTGTAGATGACAACGTACTGTAGATGACAACGTACTGTACTGTAGATGACAACGTACTGTACTGTAGATGACAACGTACTGTAGATGACAACGTACTGTACTGTAGATGACAACGTACTGTACTGTAGATGACCAAGTACTGTACTGTAGATGACAACGTACTGTAGATGACAACGTACTGTACTGTAGATGACAACGTACTGTACTGTAGATGACAACGTACTGTACTGTAGATGACAACGTACTGTACTGTAGATGACAACGTACTGTACTGTAGATGACAACGTACTGTACTGTAGATGACAACGTACTGTAGATGACAACGTACTGTAGATGACAACGTACTGTACTGTAGATGACAAAGTACTGTACTGTAGATGACAAAGTACTGTACTGTAGATGACAACGTACTGTACTGTAGATGACAACGTACTGTAGATGACAACGTACTGTAGATGACAACGTACTGTACTGTAGATGACAACGTACTGTAGATGACAACGTACTGTACTGTAGATGACAACGTACTGTACTGTAGATGACAAAGTACTGTACTGTAGATGACAACGTACTGTACTGTAGATGACAACGTACTGTAGATGACAACGTACTGTAGATGACAACGTACTGTACTGTAGATGACAACGTACTGTACTGTAGATGACAAAGTACTGTACTGTAGATGACAACGTACTGTACTGTAGATGACAACGTACTGTACTGTAGATGACAACGTACTGTAGATGACAACGTACTGTACTGTAGATGACAACGTACTGTACTGTAGATGACAACGTACTGTACTGTAGATGACAACGTACTGTAGATGACAACGTACTGTACTGTAGATGACAACGTACTGTACTGTAGATGACAAAGTACTGTACTGTAGATGACAACGTACTGTAGATGACAACGTACTGTAGATGACAACGTACTGTACTGTAGATGACAACGTACTGTACTGTAGATGACAACGTACTGTACTGTAGATGACAACGTACTGTACTGTAGATGACAACGTACTGTACTGTAGATGACAACGTACTGTAGATGACAACGTACTGTACTGTAGATGACAACGTACTGTACTGTAGATGACAACGTACTGTAGAGACAACGTACTGTAGATGACAACGTACTGTAGATGACAACGTACTGTACTGTAGATGACAACGTACTGTACTGTAGATGACAACGTACTGTAGATGACAACGTACTGTACTGTAGATGACAACGTACTGTAGATGACAACGTACTGTACTGTAGATGACAACGTACTGTACTGTAGATGACAACGTACTGTAGATGACAACGTACTGTACTGTAGATGACAACGTACTGTAGATGACAACGTACTGTACTGTAGATGACAACGTACTGTACTGTAGATGACAACGTACTGTACTGTAGATGACAACGTACTGTAGATGACAACGTACTGTACTGTAGATGACAACGTACTGTAGATGACAACGTACTGTAGATGACAACGTACTGTAGATGACAACGTACTGTACTGTAGATGACAACGTACTGTACTGTAGATGACAACGTACTGTAGATGACAACGTACTGTAGATGACAACGTACTGTACTGTAGATGACAACGTACTGTACTGTAGATGACAACGTACTGTAGATGACAACGTACTGTAGATGACAACGTACTGTACTGTAGATGACAACGTACTGTAGATGACAACGTACTGTACTGTAGATGACAACGTACTGTACTGTAGATGACAACGTACTGTACTGTAGATGACAACGTACTGTAGATGACAACGTACTGTACTGTAGATGACAACGTACTGTACTGTAGATGACAAAGTACTGTACTGTAGATGACAACGTACTGTACTGTAGATGACAACGTACTGTAGATGACAACGTACTGTACTGTAGATGACAACGTACTGTACTGTAGATGACAACGTACTGTACTGTAGATGACAACGTACTGTAGATGACAACGTACTGTACTGTAGATGACAAAGTACTGTACTGTAGATGACAACGTACTGTAGATGACAACGTACTGTACTGTAGATGACAACGTACTGTAGATGACAACGTACTGTACTGTAGATGACAACGTACTGTACTGTAGATGACCAAGTACTGTACTGTAGATGACAACGTACTGTAGATGACAACGTACTGTACTGTAGATGACAACGTACTGTACTGTAGATGACAACGTACTGTACTGTAGATGACAACGTACTGTACTGTAGATGACAACGTACTGTACTGTAGATGACAACGTACTGTACTGTAGATGACAACGTACTGTACTGTAGATGACAACGTACTGTAGATGACAACGTACTGTAGATGACAACGTACTGTACTGTAGATGACAAAGTACTGTACTGTAGATGACAACGTACTGTACTGTAGATGACAACGTACTGTAGATGACAACGTACTGTAGATGACAACGTACTGTACTGTAGATGACAACGTACTGTAGATGACAACGTACTGTACTGTAGATGACAACGTACTGTACTGTAGATGACAAAGTACTGTACTGTAGATGACAACGTACTGTACTGTAGATGACAACGTACTGTACTGTAGATGACAACGTACTGTAGATGACAACGTACTGTAGATGACAACGTACTGTACTGTAGATGACAACGTACTGTAGATGACAACGTACTGTACTGTAGATGACAACGTACTGTACTGTAGATGACAAAGTACTGTACTGTAGATGACAACGTACTGTACTGTAGATGACAACGTACTGTACTGTAGATGACAACGTACTGTAGATGACAACGTACTGTACTGTAGATGACAACGTACTGTACTGTAGATGACAACGTACTGTAGATGACAACGTACTGTACTGTAGATGACAACGTACTGTACTGTAGATGACAACGTACTGTAGATGACAACGTACTGTACTGTAGATGACAACGTACTGTACTGTAGATGACAAGTACTGTACTGTAGATGACAACGTACTGTAGATGACAACGTACTGTACTGTAGATGACAACGTACTGTACTGTAGATGACAACGTACTGTACTGTAGATGACAAGTACTGTACTGTAGATGACAACGTACTGTACTGTAGATGACAACGTACTGTACTGTAGATGACAACGTACTGTACTGTAGATGACAACGTACTGTAGATGACAACGTACTGTACTGTAGATGACAAAGTACTGTACTGTAGATGACAAAGTACTGTACTGTAGATGACAACGTACTGTACTGTAGATGACAACGTACTGTAGATGACAACGTACTGTAGATGACAACGTACTGTACTGTAGATGACAACGTACTGTAGATGACAACGTACTGTACTGTAGATGACAACGTACTGTACTGTAGATGACAAAGTACTGTACTGTAGATGACAACGTACTGTACTGTAGATGACAACGTACTGTAGATGACAACGTACTGTAGATGACAACGTACTGTACTGTAGATGACAACGTACTGTACTGTAGATGACAACGTACTGTACTGTAGATGACAACGTACTGTACTGTAGATGACAACGTACTGTACTGTAGATGACAACGTACTGTAGATGACAACGTACTGTACTGTAGATGACAACGTACTGTACTGTAGATGACAACGTACTGTACTGTAGATGACAACGTACTGTAGATGACAACGTACTGTACTGTAGATGACAACGTACTGTACTGTAGATGACAAGTACTGTACTGTAGATGACAACGTACTGTAGATGACAACGTACTGTACTGTAGATGACAACGTACTGTACTGTAGATGACAACGTACTGTAGATGACAACGTACTGTACTGTAGATGACAACGTACTGTACTGTAGATGACAACGTACTGTACTGTAGATGACAACGTACTGTAGATGACAACGTACTGTACTGTAGATGACAAAGTACTGTACTGTAGATGACAACGTACTGTAGATGACAACGTACTGTACTGTAGATGACAACGTACTGTAGATGACAACGTACTGTACTGTAGATGACAACGTACTGTACTGTAGATGACAAGTACTGTACTGTAGATGACAACGTACTGTACTGTAGATGACAACGTACTGTACTGTAGATGACAACGTACTGTACTGTAGATGACAAAGTACTGTACTGTAGATGACAACGTACTGTACTGTAGATGACAACGTACTGTACTGTAGATGACAACGTACTGTAGATGACAACGTACTGTACTGTAGATGACAACGTACTGTACTGTAGATGACAAAGTACTGTACTGTAGATGACAACGTACTGTACTGTAGATGACAACGTACTGTAGATGACAACGTACTGTAGATGACAACGTACTGTACTGTAGATGACAACGTACTGTAGATGACAACGTACTGTACTGTAGATGACAACGTACTGTACTGTAGATGACAACGTACTGTAGATGACAACGTACTGTACTGTAGATGACAACGTACTGTACTGTAGATGACAACGTACTGTACTGTAGATGACAACGTACTGTAGATGACAACGTACTGTAGATGACAAAGTACTGTACTGTAGATGACAACGTACTGTAGATGACAACGTACTGTACTGTAGATGACAACGTACTGTAGATGACAACGTACTGTACTGTAGATGACAACGTACTGTACTGTAGATGACAACGTACTGTACTGTAGATGACAACGTACTGTAGATGACAACGTACTGTACTGTAGATGACAACGTACTGTACTGTAGATGACAAAGTACTGTACTGTAGATGACAACGTACTGTACTGTAGATGACAACGTACTGTAGATGACAACGTACTGTAGATGACAACGTACTGTACTGTAGATGACAACGTACTGTAGATGACAACGTACTGTACTGTAGATGACAACGTACTGTACTGTAGATGACAACGTACTGTAGATGACAACGTACTGTACTGTAGATGACAACGTACTGTACTGTAGATGACAACGTACTGTACTGTAGATGACAAAGTACTGTACTGTAGATGACAACGTACTGTAGATGACAACGTACTGTACTGTAGATGACAACGTACTGTAGATGACAACGTACTGTAGATGACAACGTACTGTAGATGACAAAGTACTGTACTGTAGATGACAAAGTACTGTACTGTAGATGACAACGTACTGTACTGTAGATGACAACGTACTGTAGATGACAACGTACTGTACTGTAGATGACAACGTACTGTACTGTAGATGACAACGTACTGTACTGTAGATGACAACGTACTGTAGATGACAACGTACTGTACTGTAGATGACAACGTACTGTACTGTAGATGACAACGTACTGTAGATGACAATGTACTGTACTGTAGATGACAAAGTACTGTACTGTAGATGACAACGTACTGTAGATGACAACGTACTGTACTGTAGATGACAACGTACTGTACTGTAGATGACAACGTACTGTAGATGACAACGTACTGTAGATGACAACGTACTGTACTGTAGATGACCACGTACTGTACTGTAGATGACAACGTACTGTAGATGACAACGTACTGTACTGTAGATGACAACGTACTGTAGATGACAACGTACTGTAGATGACAACGTACTGTACTGTAGATGACAACGTACTGTACTGTAGATGACAACGTACTGTAGATGACAACGTACTGTACTGTAGATGACAAAGTACTGTACTGTAGATGACAAAGTACTGTACTGTAGATGACAACGTACTGTACTGTAGATGACAACGTACTGTACTGTAGATGACAACGTACTGTACTGTAGATGACAATTTACTGTACTGTAGATGACAAAGTACTGTGCTGTAGATGACAACGTACTGTAGATGACAACTTACTGTACTGTAGATGACAAAGTACTGTAGATGACAACGTACTGTACTGTAGATGACAAAGTACTGTACTGTAGATGACAACGTACTGTACTGTAGATGACAACGTACTGTAGATGACAACGTACTGTACTGTAGATGACAACGTACTGTACTGTAGATGACAACGTACTGTACTGTAGATGACAAAGTACTGTACTGTAGATGATAACGTACTGTAGATGACAACATACTGTACTGTAGATGACAATGTACTGTAGATGACAACGTACTATAGATGACAACGTACTGTACTGTAGATGACAACGTACTGTAGATGACAACGTACTGTAGATGACAACGTACTGTACTGTTGATGACAACGTACTGTAGATGACAACGTACTGTACTGTAGATGACAACGTACAGTACTGTAGATGACCAAGTACTGTACTGTAGATGACAACGTACTGTAGATGACAACGTACTGTACTGTAGATGACAACGTACTGTACTGTAGATGACAAAGTACTGTACTGTAGATGACAACGTACTGTACTGTAGATGACAACGTACTGTACTGTAGATTACAACGTACTGTAGATGACAACGTACTGTAGATGACAACGTACTGTACTGTAGATGACAAAGTACTGTACTGTAGATGACAAAGTACTGTACTGTAGATGACAACGTACTGTACTGTAGATGACAATGTACTGTAGATGACAACGTACTGTAGATGACAACGTACTGTACTGTAGATGACAACGTACTGTAGATGACAACGTACTGTACTGTAGATGACAACGTACTGTACTGTAGATGACAAAGTACTGTACTGTAGATGACAACGTACTGTAGATGACAACGTACTGTAGATGACAACGTACTGTACTGTAGATGACAACGTACTGTACTGTAGATGACAACGTACTGTAGATGACAACGTACTGTACTGTAGATGACAAAGTACTGTACTGTAGATGACAACGTACTGTAGATGACAACGTACTGTACTGTAGATGACAACGTACTGTAGATGACAACGTACTGTACTGTAGATGACAACGTACTGTACTGTAGATGACAAGTACTGTACTGTAGATGACAACGTACTGTACTGTAGATGACAACGTACTGTACTGTAGATGACAACGTACTGTACTGTAGATGACAAAGTACTGTACTGTAGATGACAACGTACTGTACTGTAGATGACAACGTACTGTACTGTAGATGACAACGTACTGTAGATGACAACGTACTGTACTGTAGATGACAAAGTACTGTACTGTAGATGACAAAGTACTGTACTGTAGATGACAACGTACTGTACTGTAGATGACAACGTACTGTAGATGACAACGTACTGTAGATGACAACGTACTGTACTGTAGATGACAACGTACTGTAGATGACAACGTACTGTACTGTAGATGACAACGTACTGTACTGTAGATGACAACGTACTGTAGATGACAACGTACTGTACTGTAGATGACAACGTACTGTACTGTAGATGACAACGTACTGTAGATGACAACGTACTGTAGATGACAAAGTACTGTACTGTAGATGACAACGTACTGTAGATGACAACGTACTGTACTGTAGATGACAACGTACTGTAGATGACAACGTACTGTACTGTAGATGACAACGTACTGTACTGTAGATGACAACGTACTGTACTGTAGATGACAACGTACTGTAGATGACAACGTACTGTACTGTAGATGACAACGTACTGTACTGTAGATGACAAAGTACTGTACTGTAGATGACAACGTACTGTAGATGACAACGTACTGTACTGTAGATGACAACGTACTGTAGATGACAACGTACTGTAGATGACAACGTACTGTAGATGACAAAGTACTGTACTGTAGATGACAAAGTACTGTACTGTAGATGACAACGTACTGTACTGTAGATGACAACGTACTGTAGATGACAACGTACTGTACTGTAGATGACAACGTACTGTACTGTAGATGACAACGTACTGTACTGTAGATGACAACGTACTGTAGATGACAACGTACTGTACTGTAGATGACAACGTACTGTACTGTAGATGACAACGTACTGTAGATGACAATGTACTGTACTGTAGATGACAAAGTACTGTACTGTAGATGACAACGTACTGTAGATGACAACGTACTGTACTGTAGACGACAACGTACTGTAGATGACAACGTACTGTAGATGACAACGTACTGTAGATGACAACGTACTGTAGATGACAACGTACTGTACTGTAGATGACCACGTACTGTACTGTAGATGACAACGTACTGTAGATGACAACGTACTGTACTGTAGATGACAACGTACTGTAGATGACAACGTACTGTAGATGACAACGTACTGTACTGTAGATGACAACGTACTGTACTGTAGATGACAACGTACTGTAGATGACAACGTACTGTACTGTAGATGACAAAGTACTGTACTGTAGATGACAAAGTACTGTACTGTAGATGACAACGTACTGTACTGTAGATGACAACGTACTGTACTGTAGATGACAACGTACTGTACTGTAGATGACAATTTACTGTACTGTAGATGACAAAGTACTGTGCTGTAGATGACAACGTACTGTAGATGACAACTTACTGTACTGTAGATGACAAAGTACTGTAGATGACAACGTACTGTACTGTAGATGACAAAGTACTGTACTGTAGATGACAACGTACTGTACTGTAGATGACAACGTACTGTAGATGACAACGTACTGTACTGTAGATGACAACGTACTGTACTGTAGATGACAACGTACTGTACTGTAGATGACAAAGTACTGTACTGTAGATGATAACGTACTGTAGATGACAACATACTGTACTGTAGATGACAATGTACTGTAGATGACAACGTACTATAGATGACAACGTACTGTACTGTAGATGACAACGTACTGTAGATGACAACGTACTGTAGATGACAACGTACTGTACTGTTGATGACAACGTACTGTAGATGACAACGTACTGTACTGTAGATGACAACGTACAGTACTGTAGATGACCAAGTACTGTACTGTAGATGACAACGTACTGTAGATGACAACGTACTGTACTGTAGATGACAACGTACTGTACTGTAGATGACAAAGTACTGTACTGTAGATGACAACGTACTGTACTGTAGATGACAACGTACTGTACTGTAGATTACAACGTACTGTAGATGACAACGTACTGTAGATGACAACGTACTGTACTGTAGATGACAAAGTACTGTACTGTAGATGACAAAGTACTGTACTGTAGATGACAACGTACTGTACTGTAGATGACAATGTACTGTAGATGACAACGTACTGTAGATGACAACGTACTGTACTGTAGATGACAACGTACTGTAGATGACAACGTACTGTACTGTAGATGACAACGTACTGTACTGTAGATGACAAAGTACTGTACTGTAGATGACAACGTACTGTAGATGACAACGTACTGTAGATGACAACGTACTGTACTGTAGATGACAACGTACTGTACTGTAGATGACAAAGTACTGTACTGTAGATGACAACGTACTGTACTGTAGATGACAACGTACTGTAGATGACAACGTACTGTACTGTAGATGACAACGTACTGTACTGTAGATGACAACGTACTGTACTGTAGATGACAACGTACTGTAGATGACAACGTACTGTACTGTAGATGACAACGTACTGTACTGTAGATGACAAAGTACTGTACTGTAGATGACAACGTACTGTAGATGACAACGTACTGTAGATGACAACGTACTGTACTGTAGATGACAACGTACTGTACTGTAGATGACAACGTACTGTAGATGACAACGTACTGTACTGTAGATGACAACGTACTGTACTGTAGATGACAACGTACTGTACTGTAGATGACAACGTACTGTAGATGACAACGTACTGTACTGTAGATGACAAAGTACTGTACTGTAGATGACAACGTACTGTAGATGACAACGTACTGTACTGTAGATGACAACGTACTGTAGATGACAAGTACTGTACTGTAGATGACAACGTACTGTACTGTAGATGACAACGTACTGTACTGTAGATGACAACGTACTGTAGATGACAACGTACTGTACTGTAGATGACAAAGTACTGTACTGTAGATGACAACGTACTGTAGATGACAACGTACTGTACTGTAGATGACAACGTACTGTAGATGACAAGTACTGTACTGTAGATGACAACGTACTGTACTGTAGATGACCAAGTACTGTACTCTAGATGACCAAGTACTGTACTGTAGATGACAACGTACTGTAGATGACAACGTACTGTACTGTAGATGACAACGTACTGTACTGTAGATGACAACGTACTGTACTGTAGATGACAAAGTACTGTACTGTAGATGACAACGTACTGTACTGTAGATGACAACGTACTGTACTGTAGATGACAACGTACTGTAGATGACAACGTACTGTACTGTAGATGACAAAGTACTGTACTGTAGATGACAAAGTACTGTACTGTAGATGACAACGTACTGTACTGTAGATGACAACGTACTGTAGATGACAACGTACTGTAGATGACAACGTACTGTACTGTAGATGACAACGTACTGTAGATGACAACGTACTGTACTGTAGATGACAACGTACTGTACTGTAGATGACAAAGTACTGTACTGTAGATGACAACGTACTGTACTGTAGATGACAACGTACTGTAGATGACAACGTACTGTACTGTAGATGACAACGTACTGTACTGTAGATGACAACGTACTGTACTGTAGATGACAACGTACTGTAGATGACAACGTACTGTAGATGACAACGTACTGTACTGTAGATGACAACGTACTGTAGATGACAACGTACTGTACTGTAGATGACAACGTACTGTACTGTAGATGACCAAGTACTGTACTGTAGATGACAACGTACTGTAGATGACAACGTACTGTACTGTAGATGACAACGTACTGTACTGTAGATGACAACGTACTGTACTGTAGATGACAACGTACTGTACTGTAGATGACAACGTACTGTACTGTAGATGACAACGTACTGTAGATGACAACGTACTGTACTGTAGATGACAAAGTACTGTACTGTAGATGACAACGTACTGTACTGTAGATGACAACGTACTGTACTGTAGATGACAACGTACTGTAGATGACAACGTACTGTACTGTAGATGACAACGTACTGTACTGTAGATGACAAAGTACTGTACTGTAGATGACAACGTACTGTAGATGACAACGTACTGTACTGTAGATGACAACGTACTGTACTGTAGATGACAACGTACTGTACTGTAGATGACAACGTACTGTAGATGACAACGTACTGTACTGTAGATGACAACGTACTGTACTGTAGATGACAACGTACTGTAGATGACAACGTACTGTACTGTAGATGACAAAGTACTGTACTGTAGATGACAACGTACTGTAGATGACAACGTACTGTACTGTAGATGACAACGTACTGTAGATGACAACGTACTGTACTGTAGATGACAACGTACTGTACTGTAGATGACCAAGTACTGTACTGTAGATGACAACGTACTGTAGATGACAACGTACTGTACTGTAGATGACAACGTACTGTACTGTAGATGACAACGTACTGTACTGTAGATGACAAAGTACTGTACTGTAGATGACAACGTACTGTACTGTAGATGACAACGTACTGTACTGTAGATGACAACGTACTGTAGATGACAACGTACTGTACTGTAGATGACAAAGTACTGTACTGTAGATGACAACGTACTGTACTGTAGATGACAACGTACTGTAGATGACAACGTACTGTAGATGACAACGTACTGTACTGTAGATGACAACGTACTGTAGATGACAACGTACTGTACTGTAGATGACAACGTACTGTACTGTAGATGACAAAGTACTGTACTGTAGATGACAACGTACTGTACTGTAGATGACAACGTACTGTAGATGACAACGTACTGTACTGTAGATGACAACGTACTGTACTGTAGATGACAACGTACTGTAGATGACAACGTACTGTAGATGACAAAGTACTGTACTGTAGATGACAACGTACTGTAGATGACAACGTACTGTACTGTAGATGACAACGTACTGTAGATGACAACGTACTGTAGATGACAACGTACTGTACTGTAGATGACAACGTACTGTACTGTAGATGACAACGTACTGTACTGTAGATGACAACGTACTGTAGATGACAACGTACTGTACTGTAGATGACAAAGTACTGTACTGTAGATGACAACGTACTGTAGATGACAACGTACTGTACTGTAGATGACAACGTACTGTAGATGACAATGTACTGTACTGTAGATGACAACGTACTGTACTGTAGATGACCAAGTACTGTACTCTAGATGACCAAGTACTGTACTGTAGATGACAACGTACTGTAGATGACAACGTACTGTACTGTAGATGACAACGTACTGTACTGTAGATGACAACGTACTGTACTGTAGATGACAAAGTACTGTACTGTAGATGACAACGTACTGTACTGTAGATGACAACGTACTGTACTGTAGATGACAACGTACTGTAGATGACAACGTACTGTACTGTAGATGACAAAGTACTGTACTGTAGATGACAAAGTACTGTACTGTAGATGACAACGTACTGTACTGTAGATGACAACGTACTGTAGATGACAACGTACTGTAGATGACAACGTACTGTACTGTAGATGACAACGTACTGTAGATGACAACGTACTGTACTGTAGATGACAACGTACTGTACTGTAGATGACAAAGTACTGTACTGTAGATGACAACGTACTGTACTGTAGATGACAACGTACTGTAGATGACAACGTACTGTACTGTAGATGACAACGTACTGTACTGTAGATGACAACGTACTGTACTGTAGATGACAACGTACTGTAGATGACAAGTACTGTACTGTAGATGACAACGTACTGTACTGTAGATGACAACGTACTGTAGATGACAACGTACTGTACTGTAGATGACAACGTACTGTACTGTAGATGACCAAGTACTGTACTGTAGATGACAACGTACTGTAGATGACAACGTACTGTACTGTAGATGACAACGTACTGTACTGTAGATGACAAAGTACTGTACTGTAGATGACAACGTACTGTACTGTAGATGACAACGTACTGTACTGTAGATGACAACGTACTGTAGATGACAACGTACTGTACTGTAGATGACAAAGTACTGTACTGTAGATGACAACGTACTGTACTGTAGATGACAACGTACTGTACTGTAGATGACAACGTACTGTAGATGACAACGTACTGTACTGTAGATGACAACGTACTGTACTGTAGATGACAAAGTACTGTACTGTAGATGACAACGTACTGTAGATGACAACGTACTGTACTGTAGATGACAACGTACTGTACTGTAGATGACAACGTACTGTACTGTAGATGACAACGTACTGTAGATGACAACGTACTGTACTGTAGATGACAACGTACTGTACTGTAGATGACAACGTACTGTAGATGACAACGTACTGTACTGTAGATGACAAAGTACTGTACTGTAGATGACAACGTACTGTAGATGACAACGTACTGTACTGTAGATGACAACGTACTGTAGATGACAACGTACTGTACTGTAGATGACAACGTACTGTACTGTAGATGACCAAGTACTGTACTGTAGATGACAACGTACTGTAGATGACAACGTACTGTACTGTAGATGACAACGTACTGTACTGTAGATGACAACGTACTGTACTGTAGATGACAAAGTACTGTACTGTAGATGACAACGTACTGTACTGTAGATGACAACGTACTGTACTGTAGATGACAACGTACTGTAGATGACAACGTACTGTACTGTAGATGACAACGTACTGTACTGTAGATGACAACGTACTGTACTGTAGATGACAAGTACTGTACTGTAGATGACAACGTACTGTACTGTAGATGACAACGTACTGTACTGTAGATGACAACGTACTGTAGATGACAACGTACTGTACTGTAGATGACAACGTACTGTACTGTAGATGACAAAGTACTGTACTGTAGATGACAACGTACTGTACTGTAGATGACAACGTACTGTAGATGACAACGTACTGTACTGTAGATGACAACGTACTGTACTGTAGATGACAACGTACTGTAGATGACAACGTACTGTAGATGACAACGTACTGTACTGTAGATGACAACGTACTGTAGATGACAACGTACTGTACTGTAGATGACAACGTACTGTAGATGACAACGTACTGTACTGTAGATGACAACGTACTGTACTGTAGATGACAACGTACTTTACTGTAGATGACCAAGTACTGTACTGTAGATGACAACGTACTGTAGATGACAACGTACTGTACTGTAGATGACAACGTACTGTACTGTAGATGACAAAGTACTGTACTGTAGATGACAACGTACTGTACTGTAGATGACAACGTACTGTACTGTAGATGACAACGTACTGTAGATGACAACGTACTGTAGATGACAACGTACTGTACTGTAGATGACAAAGTACTGTACTGTAGATGACAAAGTACTGTACTGTAGATGACAACGTACTGTACTGTAGATGACAACGTACTGTAGATGACAACGTACTGTACTGTAGATGACAACGTACTGTACTGTAGATGACAAAGTACTGTACTGTAGATGACAACGTACTGTACTGTAGATGACAACGTACTGTAGATGACAACGTACTGTAGATGACAACGTACTGTACTGTAGATGACAACGTACTGTAGATGACAACGTACTGTACTGTAGATGACAACGTACTGTACTGTAGATGACAACGTACTGTAGATGACAACGTACTGTAGATGACAACGTACTGTACTGTAGATGACAACGTACTGTACTGTAGATGACAACGTACTGTAGATGACAACGTACTGTACTGTAGATGACAACGTACTGTACTGTAGATGACAACGTACTGTAGATGACAACGTACTGTAGATGACAACGTACTGTACTGTAGATGACAACGTACTGTACTGTAGATGACAACGTACTGTAGATGACAACGTACTGTACTGTAGATGACAACGTACTGTACTGTAGATGACAAAGTACTGTACTGTAGATGACAACGTACTGTAGATGACAACTTACTGTACTGTAGATGACAAAGTACTGTAGATGACAACGTACTGTACTGTAGATGACAAAGTACTGTACTGTAGATGACAACGTACTGTACTGTAGATGACAACGTACTGTACTGTAGATGACAACGTACTGTACTGTAGATGACAACGTACTGTAGATGACAACGTACTGTACTGTAGATGACAATGTACTGTAGATGACAACGTACTATAGATGACAACGTACTGTACTGTAGATGACAACGTACTGTAGATGACAACGTACTGTAGATGACAACGTACTGTACTGTAGATGACAACGTACTGTACTGTAGAGGACAACGTACTGTAGATGACAACGTACTGTAGATGACAACATACTGTAGAGGACAACGTCCTGTAGATGACAACGTACTGTACTGTAGATGACAACGTACTGTAGAGGACAACGTACTGTAGAGGACAACGTACTGTAGATGACAACGTACTGTAGATGACAACGTACTGTACTGTAGATGACAACGTACTGTACTGTAGATGACAACGTACTGTAGATGACAACGTACTGTAGATGACAACGTACTGTACTGTAGATGACAACGTACTGTAGATGACAACGCGACTGTAGTGCCGTCGTAGATGACAACGCTGTACTGTCTTCTGTAGATGACAAAGTACTGTACTGTAGATGACAACGTACTGTACTGTAGATGACCACGTACTGTACTGTAGATGACAACGTACTGTACTGTAGATGACAACGTACTGTAGATGACAACGTACTGTACTGTAGATGACAAAGTACTGTACTGTAGATGACAACGTACTGTAGATGACAACGTACTGTACTGTAGATGACAACGTACTGTAGATGACAACGTACTGTAGATGACAACGTACTGTACTGTAGATGACAACGTGCTGTACTGTAGATGACAACGTACTGTACTGTAGATGACAACGTACTGTACTGTAGATGACAACGTACTGTACTGTAGATGACAAAGTACTGTACTGTAGATGACAACGTACTGTAGATGACAACGTACTGTACTGTAGATGACAAAGTACTGTAGATGACAACGTACTGTAGATGACAACGTACTGTACTGTAGATGACAACGTACTGTACTGTAGATGACAACGTACTGTACTGTAGATGACAACGTACTGTACTGTAGATGACAACGTACTGTAGATGACAACGTACTGTACTGTAGATGACAACGTACTGTACTGTAGATGACAACGTACTGTAGATGACAACGTACTGTAGATGACAACGTACTGTACTGTAGATGACCACGTACTGTACTGTAGATGACAACGTACTGTACTGTAGATGACAACGTACTGTACTGTAGAGACAACGTACTGTACTGTAGATGACAACGTACTGTAGATGACAACGTACTGTAGATGACAACGTACTGTACTGTAGATGACAACGTACTGTACTGTAGATGACAACGTACTGTACTGTAGATGACAACGTACTGTAGATGACAACGTACTGTACTGTAGATGACAACGTACTGTAGATGACAACGTACTGTACTGTAGATGACAACGTACTGTAGATGACAACGTACTGTAGATGACAAAGTACTGTACTGTAGATGACAACGTACTGTACTGTAGATGACAACGTACTGTACTGTAGATGACAACGTACTGTAGATGACAACGTACTGTAGATGACACCGTATTGTAGATGACAACGTACTGTAGATGACAACGTACTGTAGATGACAACGTACTGTACTGTAGATGACAACGTACTGTACTGTAGATGACAAAGTATTGTACTGTAGATGACAACGTACTGTAGATGACAACGTACTGTACTGTAGATGACAACGTACTGTACTGTAGATGACAACGTACTGTACTGTAGATGACAACGTACTGTACTGTAGATGACAACGTACTGTACTGTAGATGACAAAGTACTGTACTGTAGATGACAACGTACTGTAGATGACAACGTACTGTACTGTAGATGACAAAGTACTGTAGATGACAACGTACTGTAGATGACAACGTACTGTACTGTAGATGACAACGTACTGTACTGTAGATGACAACGTACTGTACTGTAGATGACAACGTACTGTACTGTAGATGACAACGTACTGTAGATGACAACGTACTGTACTGTAGATGACAACGTACTGTACTGTAGATGACAACGTACTGTAGATGACAATGTACTGTAGATGACAACGTACTGTACTGTAGATGACCACGTACTGTACTGTAGATGACAACGTACTGTACTGTAGATGACAACGTACTGTACTGTAGAGACAACGTACTGTACTGTAGATGACAACGTACTGTAGATGACAACGTACTGTAGATGACAACGTACTGTACTGTAGATGACAACGTACTGTACTGTAGATGACAACGTACTGTACTGTAGATGACAACGTACTGTAGATGACAACGTACTGTACTGTAGATGACAACGTACTGTACTGTAGATGACAACGTACTGTAGATGACAACGTACTGTACTGTAGATGACAACGTACTGTAGATGACAACGTACTGTAGATGACAAAGTACTGTACTGTAGATGACAACGTACTGTACTGTAGATGACAACGTACTGTACTGTAGATGACAACGTACTGTAGATGACAACGTACTGTAGATGACACCGTATTGTAGATGACAACGTACTGTACTGTAGATGACAACGTACTGTAGATGACAACGTACTGTAGATGACAACGTACTGTACTGTAGATGACAACGTACTGTACTGTAGATGACAAAGTATTGTACTGTAGATGACAACGTACTGTAGATGACAACGTACTGTACTGTAGATGACAACGTACTGTACTGTAGATGACAACGTACTGTACTGTAGATGACAAACTACTTTACTGTAGATGACAACGTACTGTAGATGACAACTTACTGTACTGTAGATGACAAAGTACTGTAGATGACAACGTACTGTACTGTAGATGACAAAGTACTGTACTGTAGATAATTGAGGGTTTATTCTAACGCACTGTAGATAATTGAGGGATTATTCCAGTGTACTGTAGATAATTGAGGTTTTATTCCAACGTACTGTGCTATAGATCATTGAGGGTTTAATCCAATGTACTGTGCTATAGATAATTGAGGGTATATTCCAACATATGTGCTATAGATAATTGAGGGTTTATTCCAACGTACTGTGGTATAGATAATTGAGGGTTTATTCCAATATACTGTAGATATTTGAGGGTTTATTCCAATGTACTGTGCTATAGATAATTGAGAGTTTATTCCAATGTACTGTTTTGTAGATAATTGAGGGTTTATTCTAATGTACTGTATTGTAGATAATTGAGGGTTTATTCTAACGTACTGTAGATAATTGAGGGATTATTCCAGTGTACTGTAGATAATTGAGGGTTTATTCCAATGTACTGTGCTATAGATAATTGATGGTATATTCCAACATATGTGCTATAGATAATTGAGGGTTTATTACAAAATACTGTGCTATAGATAATTGAGGGTTTATTCCAATATACTGTAGATAATTGAGGGTTTATTCCAATGTACTGTGCTATAGATAATTGAGAGTTTATTCCAATATACTGTATTGTAGATAATTGAGGGTTTATTCTAATGTACTGTATTGTAGATAATTGAGGGTTTATTCCAATGTACTGTAGATAATTGAGTGTTTAATCCAATGTACTATAGATAATTGAGCGTTTAATCTCACGTACTGTAGATAATTGAGGGTTTATTCTCACGTACTGTAGATAATGGAGGGTTATTCTAACGTTCTGTAGATAATGGAGGGTTATTCTAACGTACAGTAGATAATGGAGGGTTATTCTAACGTACTGTAGATAATGGAGGGTTATTCTAACGTACTGTAGATAATGGAGGGTTTATTCTCACGTACTGTACATAATTGAGGGTTTAATCCAATGTACTGTAGATAATTGAGGGTTTATTCTCACGTACTGTAGATAATGGAGGGTTTATTCTAACGTACTGTAGATAATGGAGGGTTATTCTAACGTACTGTAGATAATGGAGGGTTATTCTAACGTACTGTAGATAATGGAGGGTTTATTCTCACGTACTGTAGATAATGGAGGGTTATTCTAACGTACTGTAGATAATGGAGGGTTTATTCTAACGTACTGTAGATAATTGAGGGTTATTCTAACGTACTGTAGATAATGGAGGGTTATTCTAACGTACTGTAGATACTGGAGGGTTTATTCTAATGTACTGTAGATAATGGAGGGTTATTCTAACGTACTGTAGATAATGGAGGGTTTATTCTAACGTACTGTAGATAATGGAGGGTTATTCTAACGTACTGTAGATAATGGAGGGTTATTCTAACGTACTGTAGATAATGGAGGGTTTATTCTAACGTACTGTAGATAATGGAGGGTTTATTCTAACGTACTGTAGATAATGGAGGGTTTATTCTAACGTACTGTAGATAATGGAGGGTTTATTCTCACGTACTGTAGATAATGGAGGGTTTATTCCAATGTAATGTAGCTAATTGAGGGTTTAATCCAATGTACTGTAGATAATTGAGGGTTTATTCTCACGTACTGTAGATTATTGAGGGTTTATTCCAACGTACTGTAGATAATTGAGGGTTTATTTTAACAAATTGTACTGTAGATAATTGAGGGTTTATTCCAACGTACTGCACTGTAGATAATTGAGGGTTTATTCTAACATACTGTACTGTAGATAATTGAGAGTTTATTCTAACATACTGTACTGTAGATAATTGATGGTTTATGTTATCGTATAGTACTGTATATAATTGAGGGTTATTCCAATGTACTGTACTGTAGATAATTGAGGGTTTATTCTAACGTACTGTACTGTATATAATTGAGGGTTTATTCCAACGTACTGTACTGTAGATAATTTAGGGTTTATTCTAACGTACTGTACTGTAGATAATTGAGGGTTTATTCCAAAGTACTGTACTGTAGATAATTGAGGGTTTATTCCAATGTACTGTGCTACAGATAATTGAGGGTTTATTCTAACGTACTGTAATGTAGATAATTGAGGGTTTATTCCAACGTACTGTACTGTAGATAATTGTTGGGTTTATTCTAATGTACTGTGCTACAGATAATTGAGGGTTTATTCTAACGTACTGTACTGTAGATAATTGAGGGTTTATTCCAACGTACTGTGCTGTAGATAATTGAGGGTTTATTCTAATGTACTGTACTGTAGATAATTGTTGGGTTTATTCTAACGTACTGTACTGTAGATAATTGAGGGTTTATTCCAATGTACTGTACTGTAGATAATTGTTGGGTTTATTCTAACGTACTGTGCTGTAGATAATTGAGGGTTTATTCTAATGTACTGTACTGTAGATAATTGTTGGGTTTATTCTAACGTACTGTACTGTAGATAATTGAGGGTTTATTCCAATGTACTGTACTGTAGATAACTGAATGTTTATTCCAAAGTACTGTACTGTAGATAATTGAGGGTTTATTTTAACGTACAGTTGTCATAGGCGTCATAAGGATTGGACCAAGGCGCAGCGGGTAAAGTGCTCATCTTCTTAATTTATTTAAAGAAAACACTTAAACAAAATAAACGTACGACGAAAAACAGTTCCATAAGGCTCCCAGGCTATACAGAAAATAACCACCCACAAAACACAAGTGAAACAAACCTCAACTAAAAATGGCCTCCAATTAGAGGCAACGACAACCAGCTGCTTCTAATTGGAGGTCCTACCAAAAACCCAACATAGAAATAGAAAACTAGATTTAAACATAGAAATAGAAAACATAGAACCTAAACCAAAAACACCGAAACACACAAAACAAACACCCCCTGCCACACCCTGACCAAACTACAATGACAAATAACCCCTTTTACTGGTCAGGATGTGACAACAGTACTGTAGATAATTGAGTGTTTATTCTAACGAACTGTGCTATAGATTATTGAGGGTTTATTCCAATGTACTGTACTGTAGATAATTCAGGGTTTATTCTAATGTACTGTAGATAATTGAGGGTTTATTCTAACGTACTGTACTGTAGATAATTGAGGGTTTATTCTAATGTACTGTACTGTAGATAATTCAGGGTTTATTCTAATGTACTGTAGATAATTCAGGGTTTATTCTAACGTACTGTACTGTAGATAATTGAGGGTTTATTCTAACGTACTGTACTGTAGATAATTCAGGGTTTATTCTAACGTACTGTACTGTAGATAATTCAGGGTTTATTCTAACGTACTGTACTGTAGATAATTGAGGGTTTATTCCAAAGTACTGTACTGTAGATAATTGAGGGTTTATTCCAAAGTACTGTACTGTAGATAATTGAGGGTTTATTCGAACGTACTGTGATTAAGATTATTTATTCTAACGTACTCTATTGTAGATAATTGAGTGTTCTTTCTAACAAACTGTGCTATAGATAATAGTGTTTATTCCAACGTACTTTGCTATAGATAATTGACTGTTTATTCTAACGTAATGTACTGTAGATAATTGAGGGTTTATTCCAACGTACTGTACTGTAGATAATTGAGGGTTTATTTTAACGTACAGTACTGTAGATAATTGAGGGTTTATGTTATCGTACTGTAATATAGCTAATTGAGTGTTTATTGCAACATACTGTACTGTAGTTAATTAAATGTTTATAACAACGTAATGCAATGTAGATCATTTAAACGAAAGGACCAGCAGATGAGGAAAAGCGGATGTGACTGTGTTTTACAGTAAATTACTATTTTACAGTAAATGTCTGAGCTGTACAGTAAATGACTGTGTTTTACAGTAAATTACTGAGTTTTTACAATCTGTGTTTTACAGTAAGTGGTGGTGGTGGTAAGGTGCGTCATGACAGGGTGCGTGAAGAGTGCAAGATGGCAGTAATCCGATGTGTTCTCGTGACCTCCCTCCAGCCCAGCCTCAGTCAGTAGTTTACCCCATGTACAGGGGAGCAGGGTGAGCAGGAGTCCAGATAAAACATGAAAGACAAAGCTCTGACAAGGCAGGGCCAACCGAGGCCTGGTAAAACCAATACTATGGGGTGCCGAAAGGCCCTCCGTCAATTACAACCTTATTAGGCTAATCGTAATGGAATAATGCAATCCAGGAGAACAGCTTAGCTAGCTATCGCTGCAGCTCGCCAAGGAGACCAAGACAAGACACTAACGGATATGGATGAGATAGGATGGGGAGAAGAGAGAGAGATAAAGAGAGAGAGCACGAAATAAAGAATAAAAGAAAATGAAAGTTTGAGAAAGATGAAACCGCGAGTATGACCAAAAAATAAGAAGTCAAGATAGTGAGGACAGAAATAACTAATGTTGACCTTGAGCATGCTAGGGTGGTTGATTGAAGTATATGTTGATGTTTCTGCCAAGATATCTATAGTACAGGTACCAGGCAAAAAAAGTGTATCGTTCCTCCTCTACAGGATCGGTGAGTCCCCCGCGGGACGGTTGAGCTTACGTAGGCTAATGCGATTAGCATGAGGTTGGACATTTCCCAGGACATAGACATATCTGATATTGCCAGAAAGCTTAAATTCTTGTTAATCTAACTGCCTGTCCAATTTACAGTAGCTATTACATTGAAAGAATACCATGCTATTGTTTGAGGAGAGTGCACAGTTATGAACTTGAAAAGTTATTAATAAACAAATTAGGCACATCTGGGCAGTCTTGATAATTCATTTTGAACAGAAATACAATGGTTCATTGGATCAGTCTAAAACATTGCACATACACTGCTTCCATCTAGTGGCCAAAATCTAAATTGCACCTGGGCTGGAATAATACATTATGGCCTTTCTCTTGCATTTCAAATATGATGGTATAAAAAAATACAAAAGAACAGTTGGTTTTTTCTTAGCATTATCTTTAACCAGATCTAATGTGTTATATTATCCTACATTCATGTCCACAAACTTCAAAGTGTTTCCTTTCAAATGGTATCAAGAATATGCATATCCTTGCTTCAGGTCCTGAGTTAGATTTGGGTATGTCATTTTAGGCGAAAACTGAAAAAAAGGGGTGGATCCTACAATGGTTCTACAGTTCTCTACATTTCTCTAATCATCCGTCCTTTCACCTCTCTCTCTAGCTCTAGCTCTCGCTCTCGCTGTCTCTGTCTCTGTCTATCTATTTATATATATATATATATATATATATATATATATACATGCAATCTCTCTCTCTCTCTTTGACTCTGGACACCTGAGGCAGTTTGAGAGCATTTGAGAGTGGCGTAGACTGATGGGCTCTTGTCTGGAGTTCCCTCAGAAAACAGCCATGTGGCTCTCTAACTAACTAGGGCACAGAGATAGAAAGGATGGGAACAAAGAGAGAGAGAGGGGGAAAGCAGAGAGAGGGGGAGAGATAGAGAGGGCAGGAGGGAGAGAGAGAGTGCAGGAGGGAGAGAGAGAGTGCAGGAGGGAGAGAGAGACAGATGGAGTGAGAGAGGGGGAGGGAGAGAAGGAGAGGGCAGGAGGGATAGAGAGGGCAGGAGAGAGAGAGGGACAGGGGGAGAGAGAGGGCAGGAGGGAGACAGGGACAGTGGGAGAGAGAGGGGGAAAGAGAAAGACAGTGAGAGAGGGGAGGGAGAGAGGCAGAGAAAGAGCGGGTGGGGAGATAGAGAGAGCGAGAGGAGTGAGAGGACCCTATATTGCACCGCGGCCCATGCAGGGCTTGCCCTGCAGAAGTACTACAATTACCGCCACTAGAATCTGCACTGCTCACAGCTGCAGCAACACTGGAAATCTGAATCCACATTGCTAGCTAACAGCGCTAATACTGGCCTATGGATATGCTTTAGGTTTTATCCAATGTCTGCCTTTTCTTCTGCACTTTAAATGATGTGTTTGGCCTAAATCCTGAGTATTAGAGACTTGGTTTTTGGAGACATAGATAATCTCCCTGGGTGAGATGTTATTGATTATCTAGCCTGACTCTTTATCCACGTTTAAGCCCCAAGAGAAGGCACACGATCGGCTTTGACTTTGGAATAAGACATACTACTGAGTGGGAGAAATCAAGAATAAACACACACACACACACACACACACACACACACACACACACACACACACACACACACACACACACACACACACACACAGTCTGTGTAATACACATTGCTGAGTGAGAGAAATCTTAAGCTTTTGCCAAGCTTGTCTCCATCACTCTGTCGCCACCCAGTGGTCAGACACAGATACAATAAGTGGTCCATGTGTGATGTCACACACACACACACACACCACACACACACACACACACACACACACACACACACACACACACACACACACACACACACACACACACACACACACACACACACACACACACACACACACACACAATGCCTGGGGAATTATCAGTGATAATGTGGAGATGAGAATGTGACATTAACATTATGACATGATGATATTTACTGATGTGACATTCATACGCTGACAGCAGCCCAGCACAGAGAGAAGGGCAATGTGTGTATCTGGTCGAATCACTCTTATCTCCCATCCATCTGGAATTCAATGATTAGTTAGTTACAGCGCTGTCCATGGTGCCGATCGCATCAGGTTTGTGTGTGTGTGTGTGTGTGTGTGTGACTGAGCAAATAGATTCCCCCTCTTCAATGTGCTTGTGCCTGGCCTACTATTTTCTAAAGATTTCCATTTGTCTTATTTTCACATCCCATCAAATGCCGCCTGAGGATTTACACTTTGATACCTATTAAAAGCACATTGTGAGTCACATCATTTAAACAAGAGACACACACAAACACTCACTGGTGGAAAAAGTACTCATCTATCATACTTGAGTAAAGGTAAAGATACCTTAATAGAAAATGTATTAAATAAAAGTGAAAGTCACTCAGTAAAATACTACTTGACTAGAAGTCTAAAAGTATTTGGTTTTAAATATACTTAAGTATCAAAAGTAAATATAATTGCTCAAATATACTTAAGTAACAAAAGTAAAAGTATAAATCATTTCACATTCCTTATATTAAGCAAATCAGAAAAACAATGTTTTCTAGCCAAAACTCAGAAATAATTTACAAAGGAATCATTTGTGTTTAGTGTGTCCGCCAGATCAGAGACAGTAGGGATGACCAGGGATGTTCTTTTGATAAGTGTGTTAATTAGACAATTTTCCTGGGTTGCTAAGCATTTGTATTTGTATTTTGTATTTATTAAGGATCCCCATTAGCTGTTGCCAAGGCAGCAGCTACTCTTCCTGGGGTCCAGCAACATTAAGGCAGTTATATACAATTTAAAATATTATATTACATAACATTTCATAACACTTTACCAAATACATTTAGTGTGTTCCCTTAGGCCACTACTCCACTATCACATATTTACAATACAATATCCATGTGTAGAGTGCGTGTCTTATCATGTGTACAGTATGTGTGTCTGTGCCGGTGTTTGTGTTTTTTCACAGTCCCGCTGTTCCATAAGGTGTATTTGTATCTTTTTTTTAAATAACATTTTACTGCTTCAATTAGTTACTTGCTGTGGAAAAGAGTTCCATGTAGTCATGGCTCTATGTAGTACAGTGTACCTCCCATAGTCTGTTCTGGATTTGGGGACTGTGAAGAGACCTCTGGTGGCATGTCTTGTGGGGTATGCATGGGTGTCCGAGCTGTGTGCCAGTAGTTCAAACAGACAGCTCGGTGCATTAAACATGTCAATACCTCTCACAAATACAAGTAGTGATGAAATCAATCTCTCCTCCACTTGGAGCCAGGAGAGACTGACATACATATTATTAATGTTAGCTCATTCAAAATGTAAATCGTACTGTTGGGTGTCAGGAAAAATGGATGGAGTAAAAAGTACAATATTTTATTCAGGAATATAGTGGAGTATAAGTAAACAGTGTAAAAATATGAATAGTAAAGTAAAGTACACATACCCCCCCAAAAAAACACAGCATAAATACTTAATCTGTGGAGAGGAGTGACATGATCTGATTGAGTTCAGTGTATTGACGCGTGACAGTTAGCCCACGGAAGGCGCTAACTCGCCTAGCGCTCCCTGCTTCCTCCGACGAGCTCAAAGTGATTCACCAGAACCACCCGGAGCGGCGTGGAGAGTTAAGAGACACACTCGCTGACAGGTGACAGCTCCACACTACACCATGTAGGGACTGAAGGCTTATCGTAACACTGTGACGGCAGGGGTTGAGATGAGGAACCCAGGGAATATTGCCCAGGGAGACCTTGAAAATATGTGTTAGAGAATATAAAGGCCCCTGGCTGGCATATGTCTTAGAGGCAATAGGTCAATGGAATTCATTGTGTACTGTATGTAAGGTGGATTATGTACAAAACACTCTTAGAAAAAAATAATATATGGAACCTCTAAAACTTCTATATAGAACCCTTTTATAGGGTTCTTTGATCAGAACCCTTCTTTGATCAGAACCCTAGAGGTTGTTCTTCACTGAACTGAAATGGTTCCATATAGAACCCTGCATGGTGCCATTTATGAATTATGGCTACTACTATGAAATTGTCATATTTTGAGCTAAGCATGTAATTTAATAATAAAAAAAAGAATACCAGAGCAAATATAAATTGTAAATGTGCACTGGTGGCCAGGGAGGCATCTCATACCTCCCATGCAGTTTACATCATCCCTTCAATGGATTCTTTCAGGTTATTTCTGAAATCCATCTATATAGCACAAGACACTGTGATAACCTTTTTTAGCAAGAGATAGCACTTGTATAGCCTAAGAAAGTAGCAGAAATGTGCAGAAAGTAGTTTTAAATGCATTTTATTGAAGGGAAACAATAAGTCTAACTTTTTTTTGGCAACATACTGATAAATTCTCATATACTGTACAATGATGAATTCAATTACAAAATACTAGTCTTCTCTCATTTTTTTAACCATTGCCCCCACCAACAAAGTGTATAAACAACAACAATAATTAAGAAAAAATAAGATAGATACAAAATAAAAACGTGAAGAACATAAATCAATCAACTCTAAATAGCACATGTAGGACAGTATGCAAGTGTGTGTGCATAGACTTTGCAGATGTATTTCTCACATGTGCAGCACATAGTATTTGTTTTACAGTACTTCAAGGGGCAGAATTGTCATCTCCTCCTCTTGCCTGCCCCAGCTGCAGCCTCAGGTGGATCAGAACAAGATTTATCCCCCTGAACAGTTTTCACAAGAGCTGCAGAGGCTGCTGTGCAGGGGATGCGCTCCCTTCTTTGAATGTGTGGGGTTACAAGTACCTTTCTCAGCTGCTCCAGGAACACCCTTCTCTTGTTCCGCTTATCAGGCATCCAGGTAGGGTTGATCTTGTTCCATATCACAAAGGCATTGTATGAAGACACATCAATGATGTTATGGAAGATGACCAGGGGCCAGCGGGCAGTCATCCTCCTGCAGCTGTAAATTCCAATCACCTTGTCCAGGTTTGTCCATGCCTTTTCACGCCCTGACCTGAGAGAGATGGTTTATTTCTCTATTTTGTTAGGTCAGGATGTGGGGTGGGCAATCTAGTTTTTCTATTTCTTTGTTTTGGCTGAGTGTAGTTTCCAATCAGAGGCAGCTGTCCATCGTTGTCTCTGATTGGGAACCATACTTAGGCAGCCCTTTTTCTCTCCTTGAGTTGTGGGATCTTGTTTTTGTGTAGCTGCCTTTGAGCAGCCCCAGAACGTCACGTTTCTTTCTGTTTATTGTTTTGTTCGGTTTCACTTCTAAATAAAGGAAATGGAATTACTGGCACGCTGCGCCTTGGCTTATTTATGACAGGGAGTTCGAGCACAGTCCTGTCCTCACAATCACTGATCTCAGCTGTTTTGTGCAGTGTCCTCAGGAGGACCACATTCTTGTTCCTCTTTGGGAGGTAATAAACTAGAGTGGTGGTGGGGGTGAAGGCAAACTTTGATGAGAAGGCCTCTCTCCCCCTTGTTGCGAGGAGTGCACGGGGGCGCTATGGCTTGTTCTTTTTAACCTGTTGGGTCTAGGGGGCAGCATTTGCACGTCTGGATAAAAAAAATGTACCCGATTTAATCTGGTTACTAATCCTACCCAGTAACTAGAATATGCATATACTTATTATATATGGATAGAAAACACTCTAAAGTTTCCAAAACTGTTTGAATGGTGTCTGTGAGTATAACAGAACTCATTTGGCAGGCAAAACCCTGAGACATTTTCTGACAGGAAGTGGATACCTGATGTGTTGTATTGACTTTAAACCTATCCCATTGAAAAACACAGGGGTTTAGGAATATTTTGGCACTTCCTATTGCTTCCACTAGATGTCACCAGCCTTTACAAAGTGTTTTGAGTCTTCTGGAGGGAGATCTGACCGAACAAGAGCCATGGAACGGTGATGTCCCATTAGACACCTGGCGCGCTACTTCATGTTGGGTACCCTCGTTCCAATACGTTATAAAAGAGTATGCATTCGTCCACCTTGAATATTATTCATGTTCTGGTTAAAAAAGGCCCTAATGATTTATGCTATACAACGTTTGACATGTTTGAACGAACGGAAATATATTTTTTCCCCTCGTTCATGACGAGAAGTCCGGCTGGCTTACATCATGTGCTAACGAGACGGAGATTTTTGGACATAAATGATGAGCTTTTTTGAACAAAACTACATTCGTTATGGACCTGTGATACCTGGAAGTGACATCTGATGAAGAGAATCAAAGGTAATGGATTATTTACATAGTATTTTCGATTTTAGATCTCCCCAACATGACGTCTAGTCTGTATCGCAACGCGTATTTTTCTGGGCGCAGTGCTCAGATTATTGCAAAGTGTGATTTCCCAGTAAGGTTATTTTTAAATCTGGCAAGTTGATTGCGTTCAAGAGATGTAAATCTATAATTCTTTAAATGACAATATAATATTTTAACAATGTTTTCTAATTTTAATTATTTAATTTCTGACGCTGACTTGACTGCCGGTTATTGGAGGGAAACGATTTCCTCAACATCAATGCCATAGTAAAACGCTGTTTTTGGATATAAAAATGAACTTGATAGAACTAAAAATGCATGCATTGTCTAACATAATGTCCTAGGAGTGTCATCTGATGGAGATTGTAAAAGGTTAGTGCATCATTTTAGCTGGTTTTATGGTTTTGGTGACCCTGTCTTTGACTTGACAAAACATTACACACAACTCTTGTAAATGTACTGTCCTAACATACTCTAAATTTATGCTTTCGCCGTAAAACCTTTTTGAAATCGTAAAACGTGGTTAGATTAAGGAGATGTTTATCTTTCAAATGGTGTAACATAGTTGTATTTTTGAAAAATTTGAATTTTGACATTTATTTGGATTCAAATTTGCCGCTCTTGAAATGCACCTGCTGTTGATGGAGTGCACCACGGGTGGCACGCTAGCGTCCCACCTAGCCCCAAGAGGTTAACTGTGCCATCCATGGTGATCTTCCTCTTCAGGAGCTGCTGACTGAGTTCTTTAGAGGTGAAGAAATTGTCACACGTGACATTGTGCCCCCTCAGTCCATCTGTCACATCAAGCACAACCCGCATCCCCTCGTTCTTCTCCGGGCCTCCACTCCTCGGCTTCCCTGTGTAGACTTGCATCTTCCAAGCGTATCTGGATTGTGCATCACAGGCCACCCATATCTTGATGCCATACTTTGCTGGCTTGCTGGGCATATACTGCCGGAAAGGACAGCGTCCTTTTGACAAAACAGATCACTATCAGTAATTGGTATCAGTGTCACAGAAAACAATCACATAAATCAGTGATATTACAGCTATACGTAATACAATTAACAGTGGAAATCACTTACAGATATGAAAATACAAATTTACCTCTGAATGGAACCAGTTGCTCATCCACTGTTACTTCAGGCCCAGCATTGTAGAGGTATGGCAGACACTCCACCTCCTTCTCCCAGACCTCTCTTATACCCGCCAGTTTGTCTCTCACACGTCTTGCAGGTCTTGACTCACAGTTATCCAATCGTAGCATTCTTGAGAAAGTGTGAAAGACTTTCAGTGGCATCGTGGCACAGAAAATCGCCCTTCCACTCTCTGCATCCCAGAGACTACATGTAACCTCACCTCGGGACCTATACACACCCGCTAAGATGGCAGCCCTATGTAGGCCCGTAGGTCAATCTCATCCATCCTTTTCCAGTTGTCTCCATATTTACGGAAACCCTCCAAATTTGTCATCTCCAGGAGGATTTTTTCGATGGCTGGTGTGATGAACATGTAGAATGCTTTCAAGGAGCGGGACTCTAACCTGGAAGCTTTAAGAAATCCTGCTATGCCTTCCGACGAACCACCAAATAGGCAAAGCATTAAAACAGGACTAAGATCAAATCGTACTACACCAGCTCTGATGCTCGTCAGATGTGGCAGGGCTTGCAAACCATTACAGACTACAAAGGGAAGCACAGCCAAGAGCTGCCCAGTGACACGTGCCTACCAGATGAGATAAACTACTTCTATGCTCGCTTCAAGGCAAATAACACTGAAACATGCATGAGAGCATAAGCTGTTCTGGAAGACTGTGATCATGCTCTCCGCAGCCAATGTGAGTAAGACCTTTAAACAGGTCAACATTACCAAGGCCGCAGGGCCAGACGGTTACCAGGACGTGTACTGCGAGCATGCGCTGATCAACTGGCAAGTGTCTTCACTGACATTTTCAACCTCTCCCTGTCCGAGACTGTAATACCAACATGTTTTAAGCAGACCACCATAGTGCCTGTTTCCAAGAACACGAAGGTAACCTGCCTAAACGACTACCGACCCGTCGCACTCACGCCTGTAGCCATGAAGTGCTTCGAAAGGCTGGTCATGGCTCACATCAACACCATTTTCCACACTGCCCTTTCCCACCTGGACAAAAGGAACACCTATGCGAGAATGCTATTCATTGACTACAGCTCAGCATTCAACAACGTAATGCCATCAAAGCTCATAAATGAGCTATGGACCCTGGGACTAAACACCTCCCTCTGCAACTGGATCCTGGACTTCCTGACGGGCCGCCCCCAGGTGGTAAGGGTAGGTAACAACACATCCGCCACACTTATCCTCAACACAGGGGCCCTTCAGGGGTGCGTGCTCAGTCCCCTCCTGTACTCCCTGTTCACTCATGACTCCACGGCCAGGCACGACTCCAACACCATCATTAAGTTTGCAGATGACACAACAGTGGTAGGCCTGATCAACGACGAGACAGCCTATAGGAAGGAGGTCAGAGACCTGGCCGTGTGGTGCCAGGACAACAACCCCTCCCTCAACGTGATCAAGACAAAGAAGATGATTGTGGACTACAGGAAAAAGAGGACCGAGCACACCCCCATTCTCATCGACAGGGCTGTAGTGGAGCAGGTTGAGAGCTTTAAGTTTCTTGGTGTCCACATCACCAACAAACTAACATGGTCCAAGCACACCAAGACTGTCGTGAAGAGGGAATGACAAAACCTATTCCCCCTCAGGAGACTGAAAAGATTTGGCATGGGTCCTCAGATCCTCAAAAGGTTCTACAGCTTCACCATCGAGAGCATCCTGACTGGTTGCATCACTGCCTGGTATGGTAACTGCTTGGCCTCTGACCGCAAGGCACGACAGAGGGTAGTGCGAACGGCCCAGTACATCACTGGGGCCAAGCTTCCTGCCATCCAGGACCTTTATACCAAGCGGTGTCAGAGGAAGGCCCTACAAATTTCAAAGACTCCAGCCACCCTAGTCATAGACTATTCTCTCTACTACTGTATGGCAAGCGGTACCGGAGCGCCAAGTCTAGGTCCAAGAAGCTCCTGAACAGCTAATCAAATGGCTACCAGACTATTTGTATTGCCCCCCCCCCCCCCTTTTTTTTTTACACCGCTGCTACTCTCTGTTGTTATCATCTATGCACAGTCACTTTAATAACTCTACCTACACGTACATATTACCTCAACTTACCGGTGCCCCCGCACATTGACTCTGTACCGGTATCCCTCTGTATATAGTCTCGCTATTGTTATTTTACTGTAGCTCTTTAATTACTTGTTACTTTATTTCTTATTCTTATCTGTTTTTTTAAACTGCATTGTTGGTTAGGGGCTCGTAAGTAAGCATTTCACTGTAAGACCTACACCAGTTTTATTCGCCGCATGTGACTAATACAATTTGATTTGATTTTGATGTTGAGGCGATGTCCTGGGCATGGGCAACTGCGTGTCTTCTAGGCCCTGGGGTCATCCTTATGACATTTTGTGCTGCCATTCTGCCGTGGTTGTCATATGGTGACAAGGATCACTGCACCTGTACACAGCCCATCAGTAAATAGCCCACCCAACTACCTCATTCCCCAAATTATTTATTTTTGCTCTTTTTGCGCCCCAGTATCTCTATTTGCACCTCATCATCTGCACATCTATCACTCCAGTGGTAATGCAAATTGTAATTATTTCACCACTATGGCCTATTTATTTCCTTAGCTCCTTAATTTTACTACATTTGCACACACTGTATATATATATATATATATATATATATATATATATATATATATATATATTTTTTTTTTTTTTTTTTGCTATTGTGTTATTGACTTGTTTGTTTATCCCATGTGTAACTCTGTGTTGTTGTTTTTGTCGCACTGCTTTGCTTTATCTTGGCCAGGTTGCAGTTGTAAATGAGAACTTGTTCTCAACTGGCCTACCTGGTTAAATAAAGATGAAATAAAATGAAATAAATGTTGCTGTTATTTGACAAAAAAGTCTCTCTTTCAGCTTGGGGGATTTCTTCTTCATCTAAAGGTGATGCATTGTGCTCTGAGTTATATTCTTCCCTATCTTCTTCTTCAGATACCCCCTCCTCTTCCAAATCATTGTTCTCTTGTTCCTCTTGGATATCTGAAAAAATCTTATCTACGACCTGTTGGGCACTGAAACGTGCACTCATGGCTTCAGCAAAGAGAGAACTGGGGGGACTGTAGTCTGCAGCACCTTTATAGCCTCTGACTGCATTCCCCATTAGTAAACAATGCTTTCAAGAAATGTTTATTTTGTCAGAAATGTTGTTTATTTTGTCTGAAATAGTTTTTATTTTGTCTGTGAACTTGAGTTACGTGTGTAGTTGTGGAGGGGAGATGCTGCACATGCACAATAAAGTTTTAGTTTTGTCTGAGTTCAATCAGTAGCACACAATCTCAATGTATCATTGTGTGTGTGTGTGTGTGTGTGTGTGTGTGTGTGTGTGTGTGTGTGTGTGTGTGTGTGTGTGTGTGTGTGTGTGTGTGTGCGTGTGTGTGTGTGTGTGTGTCTTTGTGGTTTTTGTGGTGTGTAAATGATTTTATAACTGCTGGGTCAAAAATTACCCTAAGACAATCTTTTTGCCCTGGTGATGTACAGCTTTCATGGAAATATGAACAAAGGCGATGTTTCACTTTTTCTAATGTTGGGGTCACTCTAGGAAAAGTAATCAAATTTCAAATTGAAAACATATAATTTGGGGGTTTTCTCTGCTGTTAAACATTGTGGTGGGTCATTTTTTACCCTTAAGACAACACAAGGGTTAACTGATTGAACTAGTTTTTTGTACTTATATTTGTGGTGTGGTTTTCATATTTGACATTTTGGGCTTCCAACCTCACCTGCACACCGTTTTTACCAGTTCTTTACGGTTTTCTTTCACTTATTTTCTTTCGTGCGAATAAATCAAACCTAAAACCTTGTTTGAATGATGGCCTACATCAACTCTGCTTGACTTCTTTACAATAAGATATACTTTGTTCATTAGTTACAGTAAACAATAGAAATGTCTCCTGCTTGACTGGTTCCGGACAAGAAGAAAAATAGAGTAAAAACACTACTTAATCTTCAGAAATAAATATGAGTTAATCTGCCAAAATGAAGACCAAATGCTATGAAGACATATAATTATTATGATGTAGAATAACAATTTACATGCAGTTGTTGTCAGCAGCAGCCACAAGAGATATACTCTGCCTCTGATTGTTCTGGGTTACTGCCAGACTTAGCTAAACATAGATAGAGTTGTAAAGAAATGTAATGCGCTATTAAAGATTAACTGCGCTATTGAGTCACCAAGACTTATTATACATAATTTATTAGAAATAATTTACACCTGCCTCCTCTCAGTCAGCAACAGTCTTTAATGGCTTCATGAAACACAGGCTAGTCCCCTCAATTGACTACACACTGAAATACTGAAACAAATGAAACAATTAGATAATTGCCAATGTCAGGCTGGGTCTGTAACTCTACTTGGCATATCCCCTAGTAAATAATAATGTTTATTTTAAAGAATTAGCTGGCTAGCTTGTAAAGTGGAATTAAAATATTTTTGGTTCAGACAGTTAAGTTAAGTTAGCTAGCTAGTTTACAAATGTGCTCACATTCTAATAACATTCAACTTAATTTATCTAGCCTATATTTCATCATATGACTTTGGCTTTATATTTTTGAATTAAATAATCAACTTTGCTTACCTTAATACATTGAAAATTATGCAACGGGTATGTCTATCCTGAATGCTTATTGGTTAAAACCGCATTCCAGACAGTGTCTATTCCACAAGTTACCACCAGCTAAATCTATGACGTTAAACTGCCTATTTTACTCTGTTCCATCTGACTGCGCAATCCCATGTCTTATCAACCCAGCCAGGCAATTTATAAACTTAATCTCCACTATAAAAAGCATCTAGACATTATCTCACATTTCTTTTAGACTAACATTTTGTTTTCAACAGTGGAGATTTGTATAAACCTTGCTGTCTGTCTCTCTGACATTTGCAAAATGTTTTCAATATTAAAATTCGATCTCCTGCTGTCCCACGAGACAGGCAGGTAGTGTTTCTCAGCCAGTCGAAATCATGAATCAGATGGCGTAATTTTTATGAATATAGAAATGTAAATTGAAAAAAAAGGTCAAACGAAATGAAGTGCAGCTAGTTTGGAGTCTTTCCAGCTGTTGTTGGCTAGCTCCTCTGAACGTCAGTGTTCTGACGAGAGAGCAGATTTTCTATGCCAGGCAAAATTGCGCGTCATTAGCTCATTGTCCAAAGAAATGTCACTAGAAAACAGCTTAAACAAATGCAAAGGGCACTACTGTTGTTTTTCTGGCTGCATTGTTTGACGTGACTGTAAGTTAGCCGTAGTTGGCTAGCTAGCAAGCAAGGAATAAGAACGTTAACAGCCAGTACGGCAATGGAACATTTAGAACGAACGACTGGGTCGCGTCCTTAGATACAGAACAAAAAGACGGAACGACTGGGTCGCGTCTCTGGCAACTGAACTGATAGAACGCTTGGGTAGCAACCCAAGATTTGTGTCGGGACGATATCTTGTGGAAGGATGAAATAGTATGAATAAATTCATCAAAATGTCAATCATTATTTGAATATGTTGGTAACCCATTGTATAAAAGTGATAATGCCCTCGACGCCGGTGTTTGGAGGATAGACATGGCCTTCCACCTACATCCTTATGGATGCACTGGATACCAGGAAGTCCGATCAATTCAAGTGAATCAATTGCAGTAGAGGTCACAGATGGTGCGTGTGTCACGGATGCAAGCGTTGTGTATGTGTGTGTGTGTGTGTATCATCAGTGGCAATACCATTTCTAACCCATCAATGTGCTCTCTCCCTCCCATCCCTCTCCTTCTAGATGGTATATAAGCCCTGGCTGTGCTCGCAGTACTTCCAGACCACCCAGATGCACTGCAGTAAGAGGATCCCGTGTGGCCAGTACTGTCTGGAGGTGCAGCAGAGGTGTCCCTTTATCCTGCCTGACAACGACGATCTCATCCATGGAGGAAGTCCCAGTTTCATATGCACAGGTACTACTTTATATATTGTACTCTATAGGTTATATGCTCAGGGACACACAGAATGATCTGAATATGGAAATTACTCCCTGTTGAACAGGACTGATATGTTACAAATAACTCATGGAACGAAAATGCACCAAACAATATTTCACCTTTATTTATACAGATAAGTCAGTTAAGAACAAATTGTTATTTACAACGACGACCTATCAGGGAGTGGACGCAGCACGTATAACATTGAAAGTGGTGTGTAGAGTGGGGCTCCCGAGTGAAGCAGCGGTCTAAGGCACTGCATCTCATTGCTAGAGCTGTCACTGCAGACACCCTGGTTCGAATCCAGGTTGTATCACAACTGGCTGTGATTGGGAGTCCAACAGGGCGGTGCACAATTGGCCCAGTGTAGGCAGGCATTTTAAATAAGAATTTGATCTTAACTGACTTGCCTAGTTAAATAAAGGTTAAATAAAAAAATTACAAGTAAATAACACACAAGTGGGCTAAACAATATCATACAATCAGCAGTCACTAAGACATTAATAGGCAGCATTTAAGAGGTAGGGGAAAACACATGCAGATATCAGTTAACATCTCAAGACAGTTTGTTTTAAAAAGTACCAATGGACACAAATAAAATCAAAGAGCTTAGTTTCAGTGTTTTTTGAATGATATTCCAGTCTCTAGCAGCGGACAATTGAAAAGCATTTTCACCAAAGATACTGAGAGTCTTGGGGATTGCCAGCTTCATGTAATTGCTGGATCACAGGTTGCTGTTGGTGGTGGGGAGTCTTAGTAGTAAGCTGAGGTAAACAGGGGTCTTGCCCAGGAGGGATTTGTATATGAATGTGAGCCAGTGGGTTTGATGTTGTACATGCAGGGATGGCCAGTTAATGGATGGATATAAGTCACATTGATGGTTTTGGAATGGGGCAACAGTAACGAAGTGAATGGCAGAGTAACTGTTGTAGTGTGGGATATGCTGTAGAGCACACATCATTGTGACAGGGACAGGGGTGTCAAACAAATCTCCATAGATACACTTTGGCTGTAGAATGGCCTTACTGAAGAGCTCAGTGACTTTCAATGTGGCACTGTCATAGGATGCCACCTTTCCAACATGTTTGTGACATTTCTGCCCTGCTAGAGCTGCCCTGGTCAACTGTAAGTGCTGTTATTGTGAAGTGGAAACATCTATAAGCAAAAACGGCTCAACGCGAAATGGCCACACAAGTGTTGAAGCGGGTAGCATGTAAAAATTGCCTGTCCTCGGTTGCAACACTCACTGTTGAGTTCCAAACTGCCTCTGGAAGCAACGTCAGCGCATTAACTGTTTGTCGGGAGCTTCATGAAATGGGTTTCCATGGCCGAGCAGCCACACACATGCCTAAGATCACCAATCGCAATGCCAAAGCTTTTCACCATTGGACTCTGGAGCAGTGGAAACACGTTCTCTGGAGTGATGAATCACATTTTATCATCTTGCAGTCCGACGGACAAATCTGGGTTTGGCGGATGCCAGGAGAACGCTACCTGCCCCAGTGCATAGTGCCAACTGTAAAGTTTGGTGGAGGAGGAATAATGGTCTGGGGCTGTTTGTCATGGTTCGGGATAGACCCCTTAGTTCCTTCGAAGAGAAATTTAACACAACACCATACAATGACATTCTAGATGACTCTGTGCTTCCAACTTTGTGGCAACAGTGTGGGGAAGGCCCTTTCCTATTTCAGCATGACAATGTCCCCGTTTACAAAGCGAGGCCCATAATGAAATGGTTTGTCGAGATCAGTGTGGAAGAACTAAATAATAACCACTGTGCACTGTCATTTGACCTACATTCATACAGTTTATTGACTGTCCAGCCCACTAATAATCACTAGACAGTCAGGGAGCATATCATTATTTTAACCGATGGATAGAGGACAATACATTATTTTTTTATTATGGGAAGCAAATAGAATAAATTGATAGTGCAGCTCTCCGGGCTTTGTTGAAGACCGAAAGCGGACCACGTTCCAAAATGAGTTTGACACCCTGGTCTAGAAGCGACTTCTCATTTAATGTATACAGTAGAGCGATGGCTTCCACCACAAAGCTATTGGATGCAGCACCAGTTGTCCATGAGCAGAGTGACAATATGTGAGTTTACTGTATGTCCCCACCTACTGGTCATATTGCAGAGCAGCAAGCCAAAGTCAACAAGACTACCAGATCGGAGTGTATGCTTGGTGCAGCCAAAATGGGGAATGAGGCTTTTTAGTTTTGAGTCAGTTAGAGGTCAGTTCTAGTAATCCACGTTGATTTATCTGTAAAAAATATGAATATTTTCCTGCCTTCTGAAGCTTAATACTTTTGTTTTATGCTGATTTGGTGCTGCTTTCCTTCATTCTGAAAACATCTGATCTGTGTGTGCGTGTTTGCATTCGCATACCTACATGCGTCTGTGTGTGTACACCCCTTTGTGTGTTTCCAAACACACACTCTGAAAGTGTGGCCTCAGATCGGAACTGTAACCGTTTTCTTGTCTTTAATCTCTTTAACATCAAACAGTCTGGAGTGGGAGACAACTTAGCACTCCTCACAAGTTCAGCCACTCACATTAGCATGCACACCACTCACTGACACACACAGACAAACAGCCAACATGGAGGGAGCAACAGTCGTTGTTGTTAGAGTACAGAAGATAATCCGTTGTTCAAAACTTTATCTATAGCCTCTACCAGACTACTACGAGACACTTCTGGATTTTAGAGGATCGAATGCTTGTAACTAATGTTGGAAACAAGATTTTGGAGTGATTACAATTTTTCTTACACACATATTAAATTTGTTGGGATTTCAAGGGGTAAGGCTAAGAGATTTTTATCTTGTCTGGTAAATATTTCAGCTTTTATTTTCATTGTTTTGTATTCGTTTTTTTCCCCTCTAAAGCACATTGTGTTGCATTCCATGTCTGAAATGTGCTGTATAAATAAAGCTTGATTTGAGATGAGCAGAACTGTGTATGGTACTGTAGCCTATGTTTGCATATGGTCTAAAAAGTGTTGAATATTAGTTGAATATTTAAGCAATAAGGAGTGAGGGGGTGTGGTATATGGCCAATATACCACGGCTAAGGGCTGTTCTTATGAGCAAAGCGGAGTGCTATGACACATCCCTTAGCCATGGTATATTGACCATATATCACAAACCCTTGAGGTGCCTTATTGCTATTATAAACTGGTTACCAACTTAATTAGAGCAGTAAAAATAAATGTTTTGTCATACCCATGGTATACGTTCTGATATACCATGGCTTTCAGCCAATCAGCATTCAGGGCTCGAACTACCAAGTTTATAATGCATAGTAAACGTGTGTTCCTCCTCTGCAGGGCTGTTGGAGGACTACCCTGGGGGTGTGGATGCAGATGCAGAGTGCTGTGATGTCCGGTGGGACTTCCAGACGGAAGCAGACAACAACCGTTCTCGGGGGACCCTCAAAAGAACTCACCCATCCTGTCACCACCGTACCTCTCTCAGTTCCTCGGCCGCGTGCAAACTGTGCAACAGCCGGCTCAAACTCTGCCTGCTAGTCCTTGTCCTCCTGCACACTGTTGCCTCCCTCACCGCATCCCACAATGCAACGGGACTGGGCTTGGGTCTTCCCGCCTCCCTCGCCCCTCTGGAGGAGAGTTCCCCCACCAACGAGGAGTGATGGGATGGCTGAGGACTTACATTGTCATGGCAACAGCGTGGCTATGAGGATTTGAAACATCTCTGCCTCGGTCGGGAATGCTAAGTGCTGTGGACGGGACATCTGCAGCCGCCGTACTTTCTGGGTAATGGAGTCTTTGCGGAGGTTTGGGACTACTTGGAGACATACAAATCAATCAAAACAAATAGACTAACAAACAAAGAGATAAAAAACATGACTGTGGTGGGAACGTGGGACAATGCCACAGCCTTTGTTGACTGCGAAGGCCTCCTCACTGCTGAGTTTTTCTCTCTGCTCTTTTTTACACTGTGTTCCTGTTCTGGCTTTTTGTTGCACTGGCTGACTACGGTATAACATTCACTCTCCCTCTATTTGAATTTCCATCCTTTATGTTTTATGTTGTTCCTTTATGGGTCTCTTGCGCAGGAAAATGTCTCATCGATATAGGATAGATAACATGTATCAAAAAGCAAAGTTGTGAGTGTGTGCATGCTTGTGTGTGTGAGTGTGTGTGGATGTGTGTGTCTACTCTGAAGTCTCCCCTTATTTGGGTTCCCATTCCTAAAGCTTCTTTAGATTTAGGAAAGGACTCTAAAACGTTAGAGTAGTAATTTGTTCTCATGTTCTCTCTCACAGTATCCCTGGTAAAGTTAACACACATCCACATTTCATCAGATTACGCTACTGGCCAATCTCTCAATATAGAAGACAACCCCTTAACCCAGCCGTAGATATATAAATATTCCACTCTGAATCCTGTCCCTACCACACTGTCCATTCCCTATGACATCTTCTAAGTCCAGCACTCCACACACAGGAGGTGTGATGTTCTATTTTCTGTTTATTGTTTTGTCTAACGAAGATGTGTAAACTCTATTCTGTACTTGCATGTGGAGGCTCTCTTAAATTATGTGAAATTCACAGCCTTGTTGATTTGCTTTGCGTAGCCTTAGCCACGCTGTGTTACAGAACACTACTGCACCCCCAAAAGACCACCAGTATGGTAGCAGTGCCCTCTGTTTTTCACTGCATTGTTCAGAAAATGTTATTAAATCTCACATTAAGTAAAGGGCTTATTGCTATATACATATATACACACACTCACACATCACAAAGACGGGTGTATGGCTTGAGGTATCTCATTTGACACTGCATGCTTAGGGGTACAACTTCAAAGGTAAGCGTTTGCTTACGAGGCGGTTCATGCTTTGCTATAGAGAACGGGCAGGTGTAGGACCCAGTATGGAGTATGTTTGAGGAGAAACGTTGGGCGGCAGAGTGAGGTTGAGAAGCTCAGCGGTAGATGTTAGCGTTACTGTTTGCATAATGGTTAACGATAGCTGGAAGAAAAGGCAATCTTTAAGGGCTGTTTTTATTCTTTCTTTGTCCCGTTGTTTTCTAGATAATGAACTGAGCTGATGGATGTGAGTCAGGTTCTGATAGGTGAGTCAGATTGGTGAGTCAGATTCAGATAGGTTAGTCAGGATCTGATAGGTGAGTCAGATAGGTGAGTCAGATAGGTTAGTCATTGGGAAGTCTGTCTGATGTTTACCTGTTGTCTCACTCATATTCATGACGCATTCACAACCTCCGGGAGAGTTGGGGAATATGACCTGTAAACTCGGAGCAACGAGGTGTGTGCATTCACGTGCTTTAAAACTAGTTGACACATTCATTCACTAATTAACAGCAAACTAGCTACATTAACCATAAACCAAAAGTAAAGCTATCACGCTCATAAACAAATTATAGTGTTAAAAACATATATACATTTTTGTGGTTGCATTTAACTGCTAAAAATGCTGTCATCGAAGTCATTTCCTTAGGTGACGTCACAGTTCAGAATGTCAGAGGTGTCGGGGTCCAAATCAATACAACAGGTAGACCTTACAGTGAAAAGCTTACTTACAAGCCCTTAAACAACAATGCAGTTTTAATAAAAATAAGTGTTAAAAAATGATTTACTAAATAAGCTAAAGTAAAAAAGTTAAAGAAAAAAAGAAAAAAGAAAATTAACAAATAATTAATGAGCAACAATAAATTAACAGTAGCGAGGCTATATACAGGGGTTACTGGTACAGTCAATGTGCGGGGGCACAAGTTAGTTGAGGTAATTTAGGTAATATGTACATGTACTGTAGGTAGAGGTGAAGTTACTATGCATAGATAATAAACAGAGAGTAGCAGCAGCGTAAAAATGGGGGGGGGGGGGGGGGGGGTCATTGCAAATAATCTGGGTAGGCATTTGGTTAGTTGTTCAGGAGTCTTATGGCTTGGGGGTAGAAACTGTTAAGACTTTTGGACCTAAACTTGGCGCTCCGGTACCACTTGCCATGCGGCAGCAGAGGGAACAGTCTATGACTAGGGTGGCTGGAGTCTTTGGCAATTTTAGGGCCTTCCTCTGACACCGCCTGTTGTCGAGGTTCTGGATGGAAGGAAGCTTGGCCCCAGTGATGTACTGGGCCGTACAGTCTACCCTCAGTAGTGCCTTGCGGTCGGAGGCCGAGCAGTTGCCATACCAGGCGGTGATGCAACCAGTCAGGATGCTCTCGATGATGCAGCTGTAGAACTTTTTGAGGATCTAAGGACCCATGCCAAATCTTTTCAGTCTCCTGAGGGGGAATAGGCGTTGTCGTGCACTCTTTATGGCTGTCTTTGTGTGTTTGTATCATGACAGTTCGTTGGTGATGTGGACACCAAGGAACTTGAAGCTCTCAATCTGCTCAACTACAGCCCTGTCGATGAGAACTGGGGTGTTTCAGGCCATCCTTTTCCTGTAGTCCACGATCATTGTCTTGATTACGTTGAGGGAGAGGTAATCCTGACACCACACTGCCAGGTCTCTGACCTCCTCCCTATAGATTGCCTCATCGTTGTTGGTAATCAGGCCTACCACTGTTGTGTCTTTGGCAAACTTAATGATGGTGTTGGAGTCATGCTTGGCCATGCAGTAATGAGTGAACAGGAGGGGACTGAGCACGCACACCTGAGGTGACCCTGTATTGAGGATCAGCAAGGCAGATGTGTTGTTACCTATGCTTACCACCTGGGGATGGCCCATCAGGAAGTCCAGGATCCAGTTGCAGAGGGAGGTGTTTAGTCCCAGGGTCCTTGGCTTAGTGATGAGCTTTGAGGGCACTATGGTGTTGAAGGCTGAGCTGCAGTCAATGAATAGCATTCAAAGGTAGGTGTTCCTTTTATCTAGGTTGGAAAGGGCAGTGTGGAGTGCAATAGAGATTCCGTCATCTGTGGATCTGTTGGGGTAGTATGCAAATTGGAGTGGGTCTAGGGTTTCTGGGATAATGGTGATGACATGAGCCATGACCAGCCTTTCAAAGCATGTCGTAGCTACAGACGTGAGTGCTACGGGTATGTAGTCATTTAGGCAGATTACCTTGGTGTTCTTGGGCACAGGGACTATGGTGGTCTGCTTGAAACATGTTGCTATTACAGACTCGGTCAGGGACAGGTTGAAAATGTCAGTGAAGCCACTTACCAGTTGGTTAGCACATGCTCGGAGTACACGTCCTGATAATCCATCTGGTCCATCTGCAGCCTTGGGAATGTTGACATGTTCAAAGGTCTTACTCACATCAGCTATGGAGTGTGATCATACACTCGTACCAGATTGTGCTCTCATGCATGCTTCAGTGTTGCTTGCCTTGAAGTGCGCATAAAAGTGATTTAGCTCGTCTGGTAGGCACGTGTCACTGGGCAGATCGCAGCTCTGCTTCCCTTTGTAGTCTGTAATAGTTTGCAAGTCCTGCCACATCTGACGAGTGTCGGAGCCGGTGTAGTAGGATTCAATCTTAGTCCTGTATTGACACTTTTCCTGTTTTATGGTTCGTCAGAGGGCCTAGCGGGATTTCTTATAAGCCTCCGGGGTTAGCTCAGTTGCCTGGCTTCTGGTTGGGGTATGTACGTACAGTCACAGTGGGGATGACATCATCAATACATTTATTGAGGAAGCCAGTGATTGATGTGGTGTACTCCTCAATGCCATCGGATGAATCCCAGAACATTTTTCAGTCTGTGCTTGCAAAATAGTCCTGTAGCTTAGCATCTGCGTCATCTGATCACTTCCGTATTGAGCGAGTCACTGGTACTTCCTGCTTTAGTTGCTTTAGTTGTTAGTTGCTTTAGTTGTTGCTTTTAATCAGTAGGATAGAGTTATGGTCAGATTTGCCAAATGGAGGGCAAAGGAGTGCTTTGTACACATCTCTGTGTGTGGAGTAAAGCTGGTCTAGAGATTTTTTTTCCCCTGTGGTTGCACCCGTGACATGCTGGTAGAAATTAGGTTAAACGGATTTAAGTTTGCCTGCATTAAATTCCCCGGCCACTAGGAGCGCCGACTGGATGAGCATTTTCTTGTTTGCTTATGGCCTTATACAGCTCGTTGAGTGCGGTCTTAGTGCCAACATCGGTTTGTGGTGTTAAATAGACAGTTAAGAAAAATATAGATGAAAACTCTTGGTAATTAGTGTGGTCTACAGCTTATCATGAGATACTCTACCTCGAGACTTCCTTAATATTAGATTTCATGCACCAGCTGTTGTTGACAAAGACACAGAACACCACCGCTTGTCTTACCAGAGGCAGCTGTTCTATCTTGCCGATGGACGGAAAACCCAGCCAGATGCATGTTATCCATGTTGTCGTTCAGCCACCACTCGTGAAACATAATATATTACAGTTTTAATGTCCTTTTGGTAGGATAGTCTTGATCGGAGCTCATCCATTTTATTATCAAATGATTGCACGTTGGCTAATAGGATGGATGGTAGAAGCAGGTTACCCACTCGCCGTCGGATTCTTACAAGGCACCCCGACCTATGTCCCCTATATCTCAGTCTCCTCTTCATGCGAATGATGGGGATTTGAGTAAATCCTTTGAATCAGACTCGTTAAAGAAAATATCTAAGTCCAGTACAAGGTGAGTAATCGCTGTTCTGATAACCAGAAGCTCTTTTCGGTCATAAGAGCCGGTGGCGAAATAAGTTACAAATAACGTGAAAAAACACACATAAAAGCACAATTGGTTAGTAGCCCGTAAAACGGCAGCCATCTCCTCCGGCGCCGTTCTTGATTATTATTTTATTGTTTCCAGAGATGATAACAGAGTTGCCAAATTTTAAGTAACACTTGGAAGCTAATGTGGGCTTTTTTTTCTCCTATTTTAAATAACCCTGATAGGTTGTGAACTCAGGGTCAGTACATTTGACCTCATAATTTCCTCGCTGGTTCAAAAGACTGTTTTTCCTTAGGCCAACAGTAGATGGGAATCTTGACTAGCTTTATTTCCAGCATGCAGTATAAATTATGAATTAAAAGTAGAAGAATGTCAGAGGAAGATTGAACCACTGGAAGACAGCTGAGGGTCATAGCAGATGCATAGGGATACAGGAGGCTGAGGTCTACATGCGTTCGTATATTCGTGTGTGTGTGCCTGTATTAGAGGAGCTTTTGGTGGCTCACTAATTAGTCAGGTTCAGCCAAGAGCCAGTCTTCTCTGGAGACCACATTAGCATGTCTGTGACCTTGGGGCCTGCAGGTTTAGTAGAAACCTCCAGTCCTCAGATCCCCCAGGAAACACAATACTAAATAGCCCCATTAATCATTTCTTTATCTTCATGAGCACCAGATTACAGCATACATACACCTTCATCAGCATGACAGCTCCATCAGCCTCGCATCCCCTCATCCCTATAGACCTATATCAGCATTACACCTCTATCCTCCCCTCATCCCTATAGACCTACAGTACATCAGCATTACACCTCTATCATCACCTCATCCCTATAGACCTACATCAGCATTACACCTCTATCCTCCCCTCATCCCTGTAGACCTACAGTACATCAGCATAACACCTCTATCATCACCTCATCCCTATAGACCTACATCAGCATTACACCTCTATCCTCCCCTCATCCCTATAGGCCTACAGTACATCAGCATAACACCTCTATCATCACCTCATCACCTCATCCCTATAGACCTACATCAGCATTACACCTCTATCCTCCCCTCATCCATATAGACCTACATCAGCATTACACCTCTATCATCACCTCATCCCTGTAGACCTACAGTACATCAGCATTACACCTCTATCATCACCTCATCCCTATAGGCCTACATCAGCAATACACCTATATCCTCCCCTCATCCCTATAGACCTACATCAGCATTACACCTCTATCCTCCCCTCATCCCTATAGGCCTACATCAGCATTACACCTCTATCATCACCTCATCCCTGTAGACCTACATCAGCATTACACCTCTATCATCACCTCATCCCTATAGACCTACATCAGCATTACACCTCTATCCTCCCCTCATCCCTATAGGCCTACATCAGCATTACACCTCTATCCTCCCCTCATCCCTATAGGCCTACAGTACATCAGCATAACACCTCTATCCTCCCCTCATCCCTATAGGCCTACATCAGCATTACACCTCCATCTTCCCCTCATCCCTATAGACCTACATCAGCATTACACCTCTATCCTCCCCTCATCCCTATAGACCTACATCAGCATTACACCTCTATCCTCCCCTCATCCCTATAGACCTACATCAGCATCACACCTCTATCCTCCCCTCATCCCTATAGACCTACATCAGCATTACACCTCTATCATCACCTCATCCCTATAGGCCTACATCAGCAATACACCTATATCCTCCCCTCATCCCTATAGACCTACATCAGCATTACACCTCTATCATCACCTCATCCCTATAGACCTACAGTACATCAGCATTACACCTCTATCATCACCTCATCCCTATAGGCCTACATCAGCATTACACCTCTATCATCACCTCATCCCTATAGACCTACAGTACATCAGCATTACACCTCTATCATCACCTCATCCCTATAGGCCTACATCAGCAATACACCTATATCCTCCCCTCATCCCTATAGACCTACATCAGCATTACACCTCTATCCTCCCCTCATCCCTATAGACCTACATCAGCATTACACCTCTATCATCACCTCATCCCTATAGACCTACATCAGCATTACACCTCTATCCTCCCCTCATCCCTATAGTTCTACATCATCACCTCATCCCTATAGGCCTACAGTACATCAGCATAACACCTCTATCCTCCCCTCATCCCTATAGGCCTACATCAGCATTACACCTCTATCCTCCCCTCATCCCTATAGGCCTACAGTACATCAGCATAACACCTCTATCCTCACCTCATCCCTATAGACCTACATCAGCATTACACCTCTATCCTCCCCTCATCCCTGTAGACCTACAGTACATCAGCATAACACCTCTGTCATCACCTCATCCCTATAGACCTACATCAGCATTACACCTCTATCATCACCTCATCCCTGTAGACCTACATCAGCATTACACCTCTATCCTCCCCTCATCCCTATAAACCTACATCACCTCATCCCTATAGACCTACATCAGCATTACACCTCTATCCTCCCCTCATCCCTATAGACCTACATCAGCATTACACCTCCATATTCCCCTCATCCCTATAGGACTACATCAGCATTACACCTCTATCCTCCCCTCATCCCTATAGACCTACATCAGCATTACACCTCTATCATCACCTCATCCCTATAGACCTACATCAGCATTACACCTCCATATTCACCTCATCCCTGTAGGCCTACAGTACATCAGCATCACACCTCTATCATCACCTCATCCCTATATACCTACATCAGCATTACACCTCTATCCTCCCCTCATCCCTATAAACCTACATCATCACCTCATCCCTATAGACCTACATCAGCATTACACCTCCATCATCACCTCATCCCTATATACCTACATCAGCATTACACCTCTATCCTCACCTCATCCCTGTAGACCTACATCAGCATCACACCTCTATCCTCCCCTCATCCCTATAGACCTACATCAGCATTACACCTCTATCATCACCTCATCCCTATAGACCTACATCAGCATTACACCTACAATACTTCTGCACATCTGAAAATAATCTTCTAGTAAACAGCCTCATTCCGTCTGTCCATCTGAGAGAGGAGTGAGAAAGAGAGACAAAGATTCAGAGGGAGGGAGGATAGGCATATGTAAAAAGAAAAAAGAGAGAGGATGGTTGAGGATGGTTGACTAATCAAAATGAAGAAAGTGGACCCTAGCCCAAAACTGAAATCAGTAAGAGTGTGTGATGTCACAGCAGGGCTGTAAACAAACCTTTTGGGGGGGGCAAACTATAAAAGGGCATCCCCAAAAATATGTTTCTGCAACAGCGGTCACAGACTCGTTGAGCAATTATGACTTTGATTATTTATACTGAATAAAAATATAACGCAACATGTAAAGTGTTGGTCCCATGTTTCATGAGCTGAAATAAAAGATCACAGAAATGTTCCAGATGCACAACAAATGTATTCGTTTCAAATTTGGTGCACAAATGTGTTTAAATCCCTATCCCTACAGCATGATCATTACACAAAAACGTGCAGTTTTGTCACAGAACACAATGCCACAGATGTCTCAAGTTTTGAGGGAGTGTGCAATTGGCATGCTGACTGCAGGAATGTTCACCAGAGCTGTTGCCAGAGATTTGAATGTTCACATCCATCCGGCCTCACAACCGCAGACCACATGTAACCACGCCAGCCCAGGACCTCCACATTCGGCTTCTTCACATCGTCTGAGACCAGCCACCCGGACAGCTGATGAAACTGGGTTTGCACAACTGAAGAATTCATGCACAAACTGTCAGAAATGATCTTAGGGAAGTTCATCGGGTGCTCCTTGTCCTTACCAGGGTCTTGACCTAACTGCAGTTCGGCGTTGTAACCGACTTCAGTTGGCATATGCTCACCTTAGATGGCCACTGGCACCCCGGAGGAGTGTGCTCTTCACGGATCAATCCCGGTTTCAACGGTACCAGGCAGATGGCAGACAGCGTGCATGGTGTTGTGTGGGCGAGCTGTTTGCTGATGTCAACGTTGTGAACAGAGTGCCCCATGGTGGCATTGGGGTTATGGTATGGGCAGGCATAAGTTACAGACAACAAACACAATTACATTTATCAATGGCAATTTGCATGTACAGAGATACAGCGAAGAGATCCTGAGGCCCATTATCGTGCCATCACGTCATGTTTCAGCATGATAATGCTCAGCCCCATGTCGCAAGGATCTGTACACAATTCCTGAAAGCTGAAAATGTCCCAGTTCTTCCTTGGCCTGCATACCCACCAGACTTATCACCCATTGAGCATATTTGGGATGCTCTGGATTGACATGTACACCAGCATGTTCCAGTGGAACAACATTCCACAGGCTAAAATCAACAGCCTGATCAACTATGTGAGACAGAGATGTGTCATGCTGTATGAGGCAAATGGTGGTCAGACACCAGATACAGTTTTTTTGGGGGGGGATATTTCACCCCCTTTTTCTCCACAAATTCAATTTTGTCTCATCGCTGCAACTTGAGTTATGCATCCTCCAAATCGTGACCCGCCAAACCACACTTTTTAACACCCGCCCGCTTAACTCGGAAGCCAGCCACTGTCGGAGGAAACACTGTTCAACTGACGACAGCCTGCAGGCGCCCGGCCCGCCACAAGGAGTCGCTAGAGCGCGATGAGCCAAGTAAAGCCCCCCCCCCGGCCAAATCCTCCCCTAACCCGGACAACACTGGACCATTGTGCGCCGCACCTTGGGACTCCTGATCACGGCCGGTTGTGTTACAGCCCGGGATCGAACCCGAGTCTAGAACTGCAATGCAGTGCCTTAGACCGCTGCGCCACTCAAGAGGCCCTACTGACTGGTTTTCTGATCCACGCCCCTACCTTTTTTTTAAGCTATCTGTGACCTTTTTTTGTGACCAACAAATGCATATCTGTATTCCCAGTTGTGAAATCCATAGAATAGGGTCTAATGAATTTATTTCAACTGACTGATTTCCGTATGTGAACTGTAACTCAGTAAAATCTTTGAAATTGTTGCATGTTGCGTTTATATTTTTGTAAAGTGTAGTTACATAAAAGCAATAGATGGCCACATCTTAATGGCTAATTAAATGACACATAGTTAAACTTGATTTTAACGATGACTTGCGGGCAGTGGGTTCAGATCAACAACAACAAAAACTGTATACAAAAAAAAAAAACGTAATTACCCAAAACAAAAGGGCACTTTAGAGACTGGAAGTGCAAATGTGCCCTATCTGCGTTACAGTATGCAAGAGAATCCTACACACGCCCAGAATAAAGCCATGCCTCTTTTAGAGAGCTCTAAATAGTATGTACAGAGAGACAATATAGGTATCACCAAATATAAGTCTCTTCTCAGCAACTACAATATTACTAGAGCCATCCTGCTGCCCTCATTAAAGGTGCTCTAAAAATACTATGTTAGCATGTTAGCTGCTCCTAATGACAACAGTGTGTGTTGTTCTCCATGTCCTTTTACTGACAATGTCTTGCCATGTACTTATCATAGAAAATTACTGTAACTTTTTCCAAAACAAAGATAGACTATGAAATCTCATGAATATAAATGTATCTAACTTCATTATGGTCAATATAGGCATGCACGCAACTATGCTGTGATTTGCTATGTTAGATTCCCTATTAAATCTAAATCAAATCAAATTTTATTGGTCACTGCGGGTGTAGCGAAAAGCTTGTGTTTCTAGCTCCAACAGTGCTGTAATATCAAACAATTTCACAACAATGCAGATGGTATCATGCTAATGTTGTCTAAGGCCCTATCAATACAATCTGGATCACAATGGCCCATGATGTTGTACTTTATGTAATGTGGTCCTCCAAATGATTACCATGACCCAATCTAAAGACATCTATACTGTTCTTATCCTGTCCCACTCTTTCCTGTGTGCTACTGCCAGATAGAAATGTCTCTTTCTTTCTCTCCCTCCCTCTTTTTAACCATGGTTACGTTCTATCTCCTGTGGATCTATGCAGAAGCCCATTCCTTTTTTGGGGTTTGGAAATATGTCCTCTTGAATGCTGAACCATGTATGTCTTTGCTTTCAGGTTATCTTGCGTTTTGAGTTGATGTCATGTTTCTATACTCTTCTTGAATTTTTTTCCCCCTTGAGTGTCTGAAATCATTGGTTGTGTTTTTGTTAAAGCAGGAAGAGGATGCGGTGGCGCTTAACCAATAGAATTGTCCTCAGCTTCACAACCTTATTGAGAGAGGTTATAGGACTGTGTGTGTTTGAGAGAGTGAAAGCTATATGATTATTTAAAAAAGTTTTGAAGGCATATAGAAGCATCATTACAATTATGATTACTATTATACGACTGATATATTGTAATATTATAGATTTAGTTCAGTAACTTCTTTATTTTCTTTTTTACAAATGACTGATGAAATGATTTATAAAACAATCTCATGAGTCATGATCTTTTGGAAAAGTATGAAAACTACTGATATGATGATTAAAATTGTGTTCTGATTAAATTAAATGCAGACATATAATCTGTTCTTCTGTGGTTATTTTATGTATGTTGTAGTACTCTTCCAGACTCTTTACCAAGGAAGCACACTTAGTTGTTTTTACTGTCCTGAAACAAGGCAGATGGTACATCTTGTATGAGGTAGTGGAGAGGTTAAGAAATAACCCTTATCTCTTCGTCTTTGGGCCATTTTCCCCCGTTTGAACACGCACGCAGTGCAGTCCCTTATTCACTAGGTGGTAGTGTAATAATGGTCAGGGGAAGAGATACTCCACAAGGTGGCAGTATAGGTGCACTATATGCTATTGTAGGGAGAGCATTGATTATTACACATTCACATCACATCAGAAATAGTTTGGCAGCAACTCACTTCATCCACTAGGCTTCTGTGGAGTGCCAGGGTTAGTCTGAGCCTAGACCATCTTTTGAATTAAGTAAAATATAAGGTTTTGATTCTACTAAGTGTATTCAGCATAGAAAAGAAGGGAGAAGAGAGAAGAAAAAAACACCTCTCTTCCCCATCTATAATAGGACATGGTTGGTGTGGTATTGCGTGCCAGGCTTGGACACACAGCTGCCAGTAAAAGAGATTGAGGATGCCACAACCCCTGCAGGAGCACTGGAGATTATTGCCTCGACAACAATGAGGCAGGCTGTTGACAAAGTTGACCAGACATCTGTGGTGCTGTCTGAAGGTGACAACAGTTGTCCTGACATCGAATGGAAACAACAACACAGCCAATAGGTGATCACGCTGCCTCTTGTTTCCTCGGACTCAAGCCCTTCTTATTTCAGTCTGACTTCACTCCAGCTCCATTTAGAGAGCAGAGATATGATATACGGATCCTGATGATCCTACTGGACCATACCAAGCCCGGGCCTGTAGCCTGCTGGGGTTGGACAATAAATGGGTGTTGAACAGTAGGTCCTTAACTACCAAGAAGTCAGATGAATCCATTTAGCCAAATCCCTTCACCAGGGAGCTTTTACTGTAAAACATTCCCTCGAATGCATTCTAGCCATCCTGAAAGCTTTTACATTTTTATTTATTTCACCTTTATTTAACCAGGTAGGCTAGTTGAGAACAAGTTCTCATTTACAACTGCAACCTGGTCAAGATAAAGCAAAGCAGTGCGACACAAACACAGAGTTACACATGGAATAAACAAACATACAGTCAATAATACAATAGAGAAAGTCTATACACAGTGTGTGCAAATGAGGTAGGATAAGGGGGGTGAGGCAATAAATAGGCCATAGTGGCGAAATTATTACAGTATGGCAAATTAAACACTGGGGTGATAGATGTGCAGAAGATGAGTGTGCAAGTAGCGTGCAAAGGAGCAAAATAAATACATAAATAACAGTATGGAGATGAGGTAGTTGGATGGGCTAGTTCTTAAAGCTAGTGAGGGAGATATGATTCTCCAGCTTCAGTGATTTTTGCAATTCGTTCCATTCATTGGCAGCAGAGAACTGGAAGGAAAGGCGGCCGAAGGAGGAATTGGCTTTGGGGGTGACCAGTGAAATATACCTGCTGGAGCGCGTGCGACGGGTGGGTGCTGCTATGGTGACCAGTGAGCTGAGATAAGGTGGGGCTTTACCTAGCAAAAACCTATAGATGACCTAGAGCCAGTGGGTTTGGCGACGAATATGAAGCAAGGGCCAACCAACGAGAGCATACAGGTCGCAGTGGTGGGTAGTATATGGGGCTTTGGTGACAAAACGGATGGCACTGTGATACACTGCATCCAATTTGCTGAGTAGAGTATTGGAGGCTATTTTGTAAGTGACATCGTCGAAGTCAAGGATGGGTAGGATAGTTAGTTTTACAAGGGTATGTTTGGCAGCATGAGTGAAGGACGCTTTGTTGCGAAATAGGATACCAATTCTAGATTTAATTTTGGATTGGAGATGCTTAATGTGAGTCTGGAAGGAGAGTTTACAGTCTAACCAGACACCTAGGTATTTGTAGTTGTCCACATATTCTAAGTCAGAACCATCCAGAGTAGTGATGCTGGACGGGCGGGCAGGTATGGGCAGCGATCGGTTGAAGAGCATGCATTTAGTTTTACTTGCATTTAAGAGAAGTTGGAGGCCACGGAAGGAGAGTTGTATGGCATTGAAGCTCGTCTGGAGGGTAGTTAACACAGCGTCCAAAGAAGGGCCAGAATTATACAGAATGGTGTTGTCTGCGTAGAGGTGGATCAGAGAATCCCCAGCAGCAAGAGCAACATCATTGATGTATACAGAATAAAGAGTCAGCCCAAGAATTTAACCATGTGGCACCCCCATAGAGATTGCCAGAGGTCCGGACAACAGGCCCTCCGATTTGAGACACTGAACTTGGTCTGAGAAGTAGTTGGTGAACCAGGCGAGGCAGTCATTTGAGAAACCAAGGCTGTTGACTCTGCCGATAAGAATGTGGTGATTGACAGAGTCGAAAGCCTTGGCCAGGTCGATGAATACAGCTACAGAGTATTGTCTCTTATCGATGGTGGTTATAATGTCGTTTAGGACCTTGACCGTGGCTGAGGTGCACCCATGACCAGCTCGGAAACCAGATTGCATAGCGGAGAAGGTACGGTGGGATTCGAAATGGTCGGTGATCTGTTTTTTAACTTGGCTTTCGAAGACCTTAGAAAGGCAGGGTAGGATAGATATAGGTCGTAGCAGTTTGGGTCTAGAGTATCTCCCCCTTTGAAGAGGGGGATGACCGCGGCAGCTTTCCAATCCTTGGGGATCTCAGACGATACAAAAGAGAGGTTGAACAGGCTGGTAGTAGGGGTTGCAACAATTTTGGCGAATACTTTTATAAAGAGAGGGTCCAGATTGTCTAGCCCGGCCGATTTGTAGGGGTCCAGTTTTTGCAGCTCTTTCAGAACATCAGCCATCTGGATTTGGGTGAAGGAGAAATGGGGGCTTGGGCAAGATGCTGTGGGGGGGTGCAGTGCTGTTGACCAGGGCAGGGGTAGCCAGGTGGAAAGCATGGCCAGCCGTAGCAAAATACTTATTGAAATTCTCAATTATCGCAGATATATCGGTGGTGACAGTGTTTCCTAGCCTCAGTGCAGTGGGCAGCTGGGAGGAGGTGCTCTTATTCTCCATGGACTTTACAGTGTCCCAGAACCTTTTGGAGTTTGTGCTACAGGATGCACATTTCTGCTTGAAAAATCAAGCCTTTGCTTTCCTAACTGCCTGTGTATATTGGTTCCTAACTTCCCTGAAAAGTTGCATATCGCGGGGGCAATTCGATGCTAATGTTGTACCCCACAGGATGTTTATGCTGGTCAAGGGCAATCAGGTCTGGAGTGAACCAAGGACTAGAATGAGATGTAAGAAAGTCTTCAACACATGTTTTGGCGAGCACTACGTTGAAATCAGAGCACCCAGACGTAAAGAACCGTTGACTTTTCCACCTGGCGACTGGCCATCGGTGTGTAAATTGTGGAAAGTTCTGTGCTCAGATATTCTATAGTGAGCTAAGATATGAAATGGAATATCTATTTTAGGAAGCGTAGACTATAATGCTGTACTGATTGTAGTGCGTCTAAAACCTCTAGCACTACCATCTCTCCACCAAGAGGGGGCAGTGCTCTGCAGAGAGTGATAGCAGCCAGAGGGTGAGGAGGAAGAGGAGGACAAGTATGAAGTGCCTGGTTGTAATCTATTCCTACTAATCCATTCTTCATGAGAGGGTGCAGACCCTCTGTCGATACAATAGGTCGGTGTTCTTCTATAGCATGTACAGACATTTCCCCTGAGAAATTGCATTTCTCATCAATAATAAAGGAGTATGGATGTCTGTGTTCATATATCAATCACCACCCTGAGGGACAGGGTCTTAGCGTAATGGCTCCGTACCACAAATGCACAGTGGTATGAGTTGAGCTGTGCTGAGATAGGGGCTGTCTTTCTTCCTTAGCCTGCTCATTTCAGACTGTTGTTCTTTCAGCTGAGAAGGGGTGTTTATTTGTCTCTCTGGGGTCTCATTCTCTTCTTGGGGGGGCTTGTATTTAAGCATTTACAGTTTTAACCCCTGTATTGAATCCTTTGTGTGTGTGCTTGATAAGTGAGTGTTTGACTCTCTGCCATGACTTAGTGAATATTGTATTGTGTTTAGTATTGTCTGGTGTTGAATTGTGTAGCTAGTGTACTGTCCTCTGGTTTCATGCTTTTGAGGTCTTTGAAGGAAACTACACATTTTCTGTTACTCTTGTCATCTGCTTTCTCTTAGCATTTACATTTTTTATTTAACTAGGCAAGTCAGTTAAGAACAAATTCTTATTTTCAATGACAGCCTAGGAATAGTGGGTTAACTGCCTTGTTCAGGGCTGAATGACAGATTTTTACCTTGTCAGCTCAGGGACTCGATCTAGCAACCTTTTGGTTACTGGCCCAATGCTCTAACCACTACATTTACATTTTACATTTTAGTCATTTAGCAGACGCTCTTATCCAGAGCGACTTACAGTAGTGAATGCATACATTTCATACTTTTTGTTGTTGTTGTACTGGCTACCTGCCACCCCTAATGGTTATTGCAGCTGGAGCAAGAGCAGAGAAAATTGAATGTGTTTGCTTTAATGTGTGACCAAATCCAACAAAAAAAGTGTGAACATTTAGAAAAGAGGTTATGCATGCATGGTATCGGTAGCATAGTGTCCTGCAGACACACACACACACTCTGGCAGCATTGATAATCGGTAGTTTGACATTCAGTGCCATCTTCAAAAAAGAACTGCAAGAACAGTGACACTATTTTGATTTCCCCTCTGAATTACCAATAATGTCAAGTTGGTTAGGTCATTTCTACAAGTTTTAATTGACCTCAAGTAATTAAGCAGGGGGTTGTTAATTAGATGTGTGGCCATGAAGCAAGAGCTCCTTGTGACAGGGGAAAGATCTGTTTCAGTAACACAGGAGATATGGACACACTAATTGTTTCCTTTCTTCTCTCCATTGCTGATGAAGAACGTCCAATTAGCTCTAATTACAGAGACAGTCCCTGTGGACTGCAAACTTCTCATTACAGAGAAAGTGGGAGGTAAGGAGGAAAGATGGTGGGAGAGAGAGAGAGATAAAGAGAGAAAGGGAGGCGAAAGAGAGAGAGAAAGAGAGGACAGAGAGAGGGAGACAGAGAGAGAGAAGGGGAGAGAGATAATTGAGTGTTCATGGTTGATAATGGCGTACAAAGGGTTAAACGGTTTGTTAGACTGCTGAATAGTTCCCAAGGAGGGAAAACATTAACAATCTTGTTGTGATGACCTCAAATGAGTTAATTCTGCCTATAGAGACACTCAGTAGAGAGATAAATCAATATACATTAGATACCCTAAATCCTGTAACCACATCTCAAAGGTAGGTAGACATGTTCATCCTAACTAAAGATCCCCCCCCAACGTGTTACGACCGTGTTGACGGCCATGTTGACGGGAGATGTCTGAATAACACCAGCCTCATGAATATGCCTCGCTAATTATTAATATACACCGCTAATTATTAATAAACACAGCTAATTATTAATATACACAGCTAATTATTAATATACACCGCTAGTCGCGCTAGTCCCATTAGTCCCATCAACCTGTGTTTAGTAGGGTTTAACATGATGCCTCTAACTTCTCCTTTGGGGACAGTCTGATGGCTGGATGTGACAGACACTCACACACAGCACGTGGTTGAGCCAGAGAGAGAGAGTGTGTGTGTGTGTGTGTGTGTGTGTGCATGTCTACAGGGCATGCGCTAACCTTGAGGTTAGAGGCGGGACAGTAACCAGAGGGTTGCTGGTTTGAACCCCCTGTTGGGAAATCTGATTCAGATTAGCTTCTTTACCCTGTATACTGCCATTGTGCAAGGCACTTTACCCATAAGTGCTCCAAAGGTGCTGCTTTGCCACATCCCCTGTGCTGCTTCCAGCCTGGGATGTGTGTGTTGTGTCAGTTTGGGTACTGTGACAACAAAAATAAAGAATAGCTGTGCAAATGGACCAATACAAGCAAGAATTGTATTGTGTTGGCTGAGAGATGAATAAGACTGGCAGGTCAGAAAGAGATATGAATATGATAAGGCCAAAATACAACAGGGAATATTCTATTCATCCCTATCTCTGTCCTTTCTGAATCACTGTCTGTCTGCCTGAAGCCCAAGGGGAAAGGACTTGTCCTGGCTAAAGGCCATGTCTTTCACCTTCTCCTAACTTTGGAGGAAGTTGCTCTGCTGGATCAATGTGTGTGTGTGTGTGTGTGTGTGAGAATGTTTACTCCGCTTATCAAAATCAATGTCTCTTTCTTTCTTTCTGTAGTTAATCCTCCAGAGCTACCAGCTCTCACGTCAGAATTAGACTTTCATCCACGTTTCTCAAACGTCAAATTCCAAAGTGTTTAAGATTAAGTTTAGGCATTAACTCAGAATTGTTAAGGTTAGGGTTAAGTTTAGGCATTAAACTAGAAATAGTCAGGTTAGGCATTATCTCTGAATGGTTAAGGTAAGGTTTAAGATAGGCTTCAAACCAAAATATTAAAACCAACTTTCTATCACTGGATTTGAACATGCAACTGTTGGAATCAGAGGCAGATGCTTAAGCCCATCTACAACACCTTAGCAAAACTGAAACCTCCTTGAAGGTAACAGCGTTCAATGTTGCCCCTACTGACAAATTTCCACGACTTTTCCCGACGTCTTCAGACATGGATTGACGTCAAATACTGACTTGTATCACAGGTGACCTGCCTGCTCCAGAGACCACAGACAGTGTAATTTGTATCCCCTGATTTGGACTCGTCTAGGCCACTCACACCTTTCCTGCTTCTCTGGTATCCTGTTCTCACTCCAATACAGAAAACAAAGGTCATAAGCAGATCCCACATTTGATAACCAGTTCTGAGCAGGGATAAAGAAATGAGAGGCCACTCACAGAACATTTCTGATCCTCAGTAGATTATTATTGATACAACATAATAACCAGCAACATAAGCTGAAACATTGTTTGTAATTATGATGCAGGAATAAAAAGCACTGGGGAGCAGTAATATGTTGTGTGCAGGCTTCTCATTTCATTATCTCACACTTATACAAATAAGTACTCCGACTAACTTTCAGCCTGTCATATTGTAATGATGCTTCATGGTTTAAAGTTTTTCTAAACTTCAATTACCCAACACGTTGTTTAAACTCTGGAAGTACATTCATAGAGAAGAAAATATAATTTATATGAGAGAGTCAGCGCTTTAATAATGCATATGACCTCCGGGGAAAGGAGGAGAGGAAAGGAGGAGAGGAAAGGAAAACAACCCTTTATCAGTGTGTTAGTCAGCGTGAGAGAACCTCAGCCATCGTAGGCAGGATGGCACTGATCACTCCTATCAACAGAGATTGTTGCATTGATGTTGGACTGATGGACCCCATTACTTATGAGGGAGATTTCCCAAAGTTGGATGACTCATAAATGTGTGGTGTTAACTTCTGGCTATGTCTCCTGAAATGTCATTGTGATGTCAGTAACAGGTGTTGGTAACTGTGATAACACAGGTCCATGTCTTAGTCTTCTGGTGATAGCAAGGTGTCTGGTCCTTGGTAAAAGAGGGACAGGGTTATCTCCAAAGGTCTCTCTCTCTCTCTTTTCCCTCCCCTCACTCTATTGACATTATTCAACACAAAGACACCTATCACTCAAAAAACATCCAGTCCACAACAACATTTCTATGTCTCTCTGAAAGAAAGGGGCAGGGATGGAGGGAAAGGTGGTGGGAAAGAGAGAGAGATAAAGAGAGAAGGGGAGGAGAAAGGGAGAGAGAGATACAGAGAGAGAGATACAGAGAGAGTGAGACAGAGAGAGTGAGACAGAGTGAGACAGAGAGTGAGACAGAAAATTGAGTTTTCATGGTTGCTAATGGCGTACAAAGGGTTAAACGGTTTGTTAGACTGCTGAATAGTTCCCAAGGAGGGAAAACATTATTAACAATCTTGTTGTGATGACCTCAAATGAGTTAATTCTGCCTATAGAGACACTCAGTGGAGAGATAAATCAATATGCATTAGATACCCTAAATCCTGTAACCACATCTCAAAGGTAGGTAGACATGTTCATCCTAGGGCTGTCCGTTTTAAATGAGATATGAAAATAGGCTCATTGGGAAAAACTGCATGTGTCACGGCCATGTTGTAGGGAGATGTCGGAATAACATCATCCTCATGAATATGCCAAGCTAATTATCAATATGCACCGCTAATTATGAATATGCCCTGGTAATTATTAATATACACTGCTAATTATGAATATACACCGCTAATTATTGATATACATTGCTAATTAGTCCCATCCACATGTATTTAGTAGACTTTAACATTAAAGGCATCCACATACATAGGTTCGGTTTGCTCCTAGCAGAACTCGGCTCGGCGGTGTGAACGTCTGTGCTCACATACTCCCTAAAGACCTTAACGAAAAAAACGGGTAATATTTCTGCTGTTTATCCCTCTGGAGCCACAATAGCAACAACATAGCCAAGACACTTCCTCAAAAGAGTCTGAATTAATCTAAGATAAATCAATAAATCTGTAATGAATTTTGACGTTTTTGCCAACGAGGTCTTAGTAGAGCAATTTGACATCTAGCTAAAATGTTTAGTGCAGTATTTTTCAAGTGAAAAACTGTGCGCGAAACTAGTCGTCTCTCGTTGAATGAAAACAAACACTTCATTGAAGAAACCCATCCGTAGTTCCCACTCCTGTTAGGAGTAGTACTGTTGACCAATCACTGATGAAGGAGAATAGACTTCGGCTATCAAACTTCAACTTGCCTTGAGAAATGGCTTGTGCAGCTGGAAAAAAAACTGCAGATCACAAAAAAGATTTTGCCATTATATATTTTTTAATATACACAAAGTGTTTTGACTGGGAAGCATGCGACAGGCTTTAGTCTCTCACTCCTCTTCTGGGGACACTGTCTGATGGCTGGATGTGACAGACACACACACAGCAGGTGGTTGAGCCGGTGTTTGTGTGTGTGTGTGTGTGCATGCGGCCATGCGTGTGTCTGTGGGGCAAGGGTAACCTCGAGGTTAGAGGTGGGCCGATAACTGGAGAGTTGCTGGTTCGAACCCCCGAGATGCCTGTGGGGAAATCTGCAGGGAGATATCTGGCAACCGGAGGGCTTCCGGCTTCATTATCCCTGTATACTACCTACCGCCATTGAGCAAGGCACTTACCCCTAAGTGCTCCAGGAGTGCTGAATTCTATTGTGTTGGCTGAGAGATGAATAAGACTGGCAGGTCAGAAAGAGATAGAAATATGATAATGCCAAAATACAACAGGGAATATTCTATTCATCCCTATCTCTGTCCTTTCTGAATCACTGTCTGTCTGGCTGCCTGAAGCCCAAGGGGAAAGGACTTGTCAAGGCTAAAAGCCATGTCTTTCACCTTCTCCTAATTTTGGAGGAAATGTCTCTGCTGGATCAATGTGTGTGTGTGTGTGTGTGTACTACAGTATGTGTGTGTGTGTGTGTGTGTGTTATTTTGGTACCCTTCGGTCATTCTTCGCCTGATGTCTTCTTTTGTTGCGATTGATTACTTTATTTGTCCTCTCATGTGAGTGAGTGAGTGAGTGAGTGAGTGAGTGAGTGAGTGAGTGAGTGAAAGAGAGAGTGTTTTCCTGCTTGTGTACGTGTGTGTGGGTGGGGGGTGGTAAGTGTGTGCGTGCGTGTGCGTGAGGGTGGGGGGTGGTAAGTGTGCGTGCGTGTGCGTGAGGGTGGGGGTGGTAAGTGTGCGTGTGTGTGTGGGTGGGGGGTGGGGGGGTGGTAAGTGTGCGTGTGTGTGGGTGGAGGGTGGTAAGTGTGCGTGTGTGTGTGGGTGGGGGGTGGTAAGTGTGTGTGTGTGTGTGTGGGTGGGTGGGTGGGGGGTGGTAAGTGTGTGTGTGGGTGGGTGGGGGGTGGTAAGTGTGTGTGTGGGTGGGTGGGGGGTGGTAAGTGTGTGTGTGTGTGTGTGTGGGGGGGGTGGTAAGTGTGTGTGTGTGTGGGTGGGGGGTGGTAAGTGTGTGTGTGTGGGTGGGTGGTAAGTGTGTGTGTGTGGGTGGGTGGGGGTGGTAAGTGTGTGTGTGGGGGGGGGGGGGTAAGTGTGTGTGTGTGGGGGGGGGGGGGGTAAGTGTGTGTGTGTGGTGTGTGTGTGTACATACTTACACCACTTATTCAGACCATCTCAGGTCTCCTGCTCTCACACCAATACAGAAAACAAAGGTCATAAGCAGATCCCACATTTGATAACCAGTTCTGAGCAGGGATAAAGAAATGAGAGGCCACTCACAGAACATTTCTGATCCTCAGTAGATTGTTATTGATACAACATACTTACAGAACAACATAAGCTGAAATTTTTTTTGTAATTATGATGCAGGCCGAACCTACATATGAAGACACCAAGGTCAGGACCTCGGTAATTTTTACTCATAAAAAAATAGACACACATACATACATACATACATACATACATACATACATACATACATACATACATACATACATACATACATACATACATACATACATACATACATACATTAAAAATATACACTGAGTGAACAAAACATTAGGAACACCGGCTCTTTACATGACATAGACTGACCAGGCGAATCCAGGGGAAAGCTATGATCTCTTATTGATCACTACTAGTGAGCTTGCAAAGTTAACAATTAATATTATTATCACCAGTTTTTAGAGCTAGATATTTATTTATGGCAATCTTCTCTCCTTACAATGAGGTTTGCGCTGCACCTGATCTTGTATAGCTCATCAGCAATCTGTTTGCTAAAAAAGTGGTTCAAAGCTCGCAACCCCCAATGCACGCACATGCATGTGCACTCACAATCGCTGTGTAAATATAGCCTGTCATCACAGCCATAAATGAAGATACATTTTCAAAACACAAGAAAAAGAAATAAATTGCGTTTTACACCTGCATTTGTAGCGGAAAGTCATTCATGTTAGCAGCCAATATCAACTAGGGATATCAAGTCACTTCTCTGGAGTCCAGAGCCAGCAGAATCATACGGCTTACCTGTATAGAGCGGAGGTTGCAGGATAGGGTGGAAAGCATGGTCTGTCTGCACTGCCCCCAGAATGCTCGCTGACAACTGGGTAAACCTTTCCTTCCTTGCAAATACCGTCATCAATTTGCCAGAATATGTTACATAACATTGAAGGCAGCGCAATGTTACAGCTCTCTTTAGATATATAGCCAGATCACAGACTCACTAAGTCTCAGACAGTCATATTATAAGGCTGCGTCATGTTGTTTTAAGCTGGAAGTGGTATGTTTCCACCAAACAAAACATTTGTGTGTGATAATGTAGTGCACATGAAATTCTTAAGTTTTCATGTACCGAATAAAAATCAAAAGTTCAATGTATTTCCATCTCAGTTTTGTGACAAGAAGTGTTGCGTTAAATAGCAAACGTGCCTACTCTGGTCTTGGCAGGTGCACTCTAATCAGCAGCTGGCAGATACAGTGAGGGTAGGCTGGGCGGGTAGGTTAGTCTACACCAGGGGTGTCAAACCCATTCCGTGGAGGGCCAAGTGTCTGGTTGGAGTTTTTTCCTTTCAATTATGACATAGACAACCAGGTGAGGGGAGTTCCATACTAATTAGTGACCTTCATTCATCAATTAAGTAAAATGGAAGAGTGAAAACCTGCAGACAATCAGTTTGACACGTGGTCTAGATGACGAGATTGGATAAGTGCGAGAATATTTGTTTTAGTCAAGCGTCAATCATCATGTCATCAGATATCATCACCTAGATATTTATTGGAGAGCAGCATCAAGCTCATCACCATACACTTTCACCACTTAATTAATCTGTAGCTTAATAAACTGCATGGTATCTAGAGTTGTAGTGGGAGGACCACACACCATGTCATGGCGTGACTCCAAGTTTACTTCAATATGATGGTTTTTATATCAATATTTGAGCTTAAAGGAGTTTCCACTGCCATTTCGCACATAATACATTTTACAGACAGTAAAAGTACATTGCACTGCGAAATGATTCACCCCCCCTTGGCATTTTTCTTAATTTGTTGCCTTACAACCTGGAATTAAAATATATTTTGGGGGGGGGGGGGGGGTTTGGCGAACATCAAAGGTGTTTGCTTATTTTTTGCTTTAAAACCTGTTTGGGATAGGGGGCAGTATTTTCACGTTCGGATGAAAAGCGTGCCCAGAGTAAACTGCCTGCTACTTGGGCCTAGAGTCAAATATTTGCATATTATTAGTAGATATGGATAGAAACCACTCTGAAGTTTCTAAAACTGTTTGAATGATGTCTGTGAGTATAACAGAACTCATATGGCAGGCAAAAACCTGAGAAAAATCGAACCAGGAAATGGGAAATCTGAGGTTGAAGTTTTTCAAGTGATTGCCTATCCAAACTACAGTGTCTGTGGGGTCATTTTGCACTTCCTACGGCTTCCACTAGATGTCAACAGGCTTTAGAACCTTGTTTCATGCTTCTACTGTTACTGGGGAGAGAATAAGAGCTCATTCAACCAGTGGACTGCCTGAGACCAATGAGTTGTTTACTGCGCAGTCACGCAGGCGTGCCATTCCTTCTTTTTCCTCTGTAATGAATACGCTATTGTTCGGTTGGAATATTATCGAATATTTATGATAAAAAGACCCTAAGGATTGATTGTAAACATCGTTTGACATGTTTCTACGAACAGTAATGGAACTTTTTGACTTGTCGTCTAGGGTTTTGAGCTCGCGCATTTTGCCTTTGGATAGTGATCTGAACGCGCGAACAAAAGGAGGTATTTGGACATAAATATGGAGTTTATCGAACAAAACTCATATTTCTTGTGGAAGTGGGAGTCCTGGGAGTGCATTCCGACGAAGAACAGCAAAGGTAAGTGAAGATTTATAATACTATTTCTGAGTTTTGTTGACTCCGGAACTTGGCGGGTAACTGTATAGCTTGCTTTGATGGCTGAGCTCTGTACTCAGAATATTGAACAATGTGCTTTCGCCGTAAAGCTATTTTGAAATCTGACACAGCGGTTGCATTAAGGAGAAGTGTATCTATAATTCTTTCAATAACTGTTGTAAATTTTATCAACGTTTATGATGAATATTTTTGTAAATTGATGTGCTCATTCATCGGAAGTTTTGGAGGCAATACATTTTCTGAACATCACTCGTCAATGTAAAATGGGGTTTTTGGATATAAATATGAACTTTATCGAACAAAACATACATGTATTGTGTAACATTGAGTCCTGGGAGTGTCATCTGATGAAGATCGTCAAAGGTTAGTGATTCATTTTAGCTCTATTTCTGTTTTTTGTGATGCCTGATAAAAATGGCTGTGTGGTTTTTCTTGTCAAGGTGATGTCCTAACGTAATCTAATGTTATGCTTTTGCCGTAAAGCCTTTTTGAAATCGGACAATGTGGTTGGATTAACGAGAAGTTTATCTTTAAAATGGTGTAAAATAGTTGATTGAGAAATTTGAATTATGAGATTTTTGTTGTTTTGTATTTCGCGCCCTGCAATTCCATTGGCTATTGGCGAGGGGTCCCGCTGGCGGAATGGGGTTCCGCTAGCGGAACGTCTGTCCTCAATAGGTTTTAATTAAGCAATGGCTTTTTTTCTGGCCACTCTTCCGTATAGCCCAGCTCTGTGGAGTGTACGGTTTAATGTGGTCCTATGGACAGATATTTCAATCTCTGCTGTGGAGCTTTGCAGCTCCTTCAGGGTTATCTTTGGTCTCTTTGTTGCCTCTCTGATTAATGCCCTCCTTGCCTGGTCCATGAGTTTTGGTGGGCAGCCCTCTCTTGGCTGGTTTGTTGTGATACCATATTCTTTCAATTTTTTAATAATGGATTTAATGGTGCTCCGTGGGATGTTCAAAGTTTCGGATATTTTTTTATAACCCAACATTGATCTGTACCTCCTCACAACTTTTTCACTGACCTGTTTGGAGAGCTCCTTGGTCTTCATGGGGCTGCTTGCTTGGTGGTGCCCCTTGCTTAGTTGTGTTGTAGACTCTGGGGCCTTTCAGAACAGGTGTATATATACTGAGATCATGTGACAGATCATGTGACACTTAGATTGCACACTGTTGGACTTTATTTAACTAATTATGTGACTTCTGAAGGTAATTGGTTGCACCAGATCTTATTTAGGGGCTTCGTAGCGAAGGGGGTGAATACAAACACATGCACCAATTTTCTATTTTTTTCTTTAAAGATTTTTTTTTAACAAGTTATTTTTTTTCATTTCACTTCACCAATTTAGACTATTTTGTGTATGTCCATTACATGACATACACAAAATAGCCTTGCAGGTTATAATGCAACAAAATAGGAAAAAACGCCAAGGGGATGAATACTTTTGCAAGGCGCTGTACAACATACAAATGATCTGTCGGTCGGCATTTATAAAATTGTACTGAAATGTCCCGTTTCCATCACAGCTGCCGTGATTGGATGGAAACGTAGTTAGAGAGAAGAAGTCTTCCGTGAAAGTCAGCACATTAATAATGCATATGACCTCTGGGGAAAGGAGGAGAGGAAAGGAGGAGAGGAAAACAACCCTTTATCAGTGTGTTAGTCAGTGTGAGAGAACCTCAGCCATCGTAGGCAGGCTGGAACTGATCACTCCTATCAACAAAGATTATTGTATTGATGTTGGACTGATGGACCCCATTACTTACGAGGGAGATTTCCCAAAGTTGGATGACTCATAGATGTAGGCGTGTCATTGTGATGTCAGTAACAGTTGTTGGTAACAGTGATGTCATTATACGGTCATTAATAATTAACGTGTGCCAGTGAATATGTCATCCCTGCAATGTAGAGCTTGTTCAGTCACACTGTGATTGTGATGTAGGCCAACTGTGATGTCAACAGCCAGAGGCCAGTGTGGGTTAATGGACACGGATTCAAAGGAGAGGAGAGGGCAAATAAAGTAATCAATTGCAACAAAAGAAGACATCAGACACTAACACACAGACACACACACACATATGCTCACACACTAATGTACACAGGGTTGGGTAGGTTACATTCTAATTGTAATCCGTTACAGTTACTAGTTACCTGTCCAAAGTTTTAATCAGTAATGTAAACCTAAACTTAGTAACTTCAACTCGGTAACTTAATCGGATCCCTTTCAGATGCTTTTGAATTACTTTCCCCTTAAGAGGCATTAGAATAATAAAAAAATGGTCTCTGACTTATGGTCAGACTTGCTCAGTTGGAAAAATGTTAAACTTGCGCCTTTTTTCAATGCTGAAAACATAACATTGTTATAATGTGCAAAATCCATGTTTTTTCAATATTGTCTCATCGCTGCAACTCCCCAACGGGATTGGGAGAGACGAAGGTCAAGTCATCCATCGGCCAAACAGCTCTTTCAACATCCGCCCACTTAACCCGAAAGCTAGCTGCACCAACATGTCGGAGGAAACACCATTCAACTGACGACAGGCACCCAGCCCGACAGGCACCCAACCCAACAGGCACCCAGCCCGCCACAAGAAGTCGCTAGAGTGCGATAAGCCAAGTAAAGCTCCCCTGGCCAAACCTTCCACTAACCCGGACGATGCTGGGCCAATTGTGCACCGCCCTATGGGACTCCCGGTCACAGCGGGTTGTGACAAAGCCTGGGATCGAACCCTGATCTGTAGCGTCGCCTCGAGCACTGCGATGCAGTGCCTTAGACCGCTGCGCTACAAACCGCTGAGGTGACCTTAGACCGCTGCGCCTTAGACCGCTGAGGTGCAAAAACCCATTCTGAATTGAAAAGTAATCCATGAAGTAATCATCTAGTTTTTCAAAGTATCTGTAATTTGGTTACAATATTTTAGCTGGTTACGTTACTGATTACAGTTACAGATTTTTTAAAATAAATTACTCCTAACCCTGCTCACACACACACACACACACACACACACACACACACACACACACACACACACACACACACACTGATGCCAGCACACTGCCTGGTGAGGATTGCTCAAGATTGACTTTGAAATTGGACATCTGTCAATTTTTTACATTTTTAATTTACTTAACTAGGCAAGTCAGTTAAGAACAAATTATTATTTTCAATGACAGCCTAGGAACAGTGGTTAACTGCCTTGTTCAGGGGCAGAACGACACATTTTTACCTTTCGGGAAGCTTGAACAGAATACAGAATACAAATATTCCTAAACATGCATCCTATTTGCAACAAGGCACTAAAGTAATACTGCAAAAAATGTGGCACATTTTTGTCCTGAACACAAAGTGTTATGTTTTGGGCAAATCCAATACCTCACATTACTGAGTACCATGGCTGCATCATGTTATGGGTATGCTTGCAATCGTTAAGGACTGGGGAGTTTGTCAGGATAAAAAAATTGAATGGATCTAAGCACAGGCAATATCCTAGAATTTAGAAAAGAAAAATGGGAAAATGATGCACAATACAAGTGTGGAAAGCTCTTAGACTTACCCAGAAAGACTCACTGTAATCGCTGCCAAAGGTGCTTCTACAAAGTATTGACTCAGGTGTGTGAAATCTTATGAAAATGAGATATTACTATATTTCATTTTCAATACATTTCCAAACAATTCTCAAAAGATGTTTTTACTTTGACATTCTGGGGTATTGCGTGTAGATGGGTGAGAGAAAAAAAAAAGTGAATCAATTTTGAATGAAGGCCATAACACAACAAAATGTGGAATACGTCAAGGGGTATCAATACTTTCTGAAGGCACTGTAAGAATACTTTCATAAAATGTGCTAGTCCAGTATTTGTACAGTGCTCACACACACACACACACACACACACACACACACACACACACACACACACACACACACACACTAGGCCTATTTGTAATCAAGTTTGGGCTGTTTGTTGTTGTTTTTATGGTCAATGTTAACGCTGACATATATTCACTGAGTATACAAAAGAGCTACATTTTTATGCAATGGTCTGCCGATCCATGGGAGAGACGTAGACTCGATCTCAACCTTTAACTCTTTACTGAAGACTCTTATCTTCATTAGGTCCTATGATTGAGTGTAGTCTGGCCCAGTGGTGCGAAGGTGAACAGCAAGGCACTGGCATGACGAACCACACTTGCTGTTTCTGCCTGGCCAGCTCCCCTCTTTCTACTGGGATTATCTGCCTCTGACCCTGTTACGGGGGGCTGAGTAACTGGCTTGATAGCACTCTCTCATGCCATCCTTAGGAGGGGTGCATCACCTCTTGGCAGGCCTTTTTTTTGCTATACTCGATTTGAGTGGGTTGAGTCACTGACGTCCCCATCCTCATTCCACCTTGCCATGCTGCTGATCCAGTTTCTGCTGTTCTGCCTCATGACTACGGAACCCCTACCTGTTCAACAGATCCTCCTGTACATCTATGAACGTTTGAACATCTTGAAAATTGATCTAGCCTTAAGGGCCATGAACTCGTATAATTTCCACTGGCACAGCCAGAAGAGGACTGGCCACCCCTCAGACACTGGTTCCTCTAGGTTTCTTCCCCTCTAGGTTTCTATGATTGATTGATCATGAGTGCTACTTCCAGAACTACTGCTAAAAATATACAAAAGTACCGGAGAATCTCATTTAGAAACAGATTACAAAAAAAAATGGGTGAGAAAATACAGAAACTATAGAAACTAAGCCAATGAACAAACCCAGTCTGTCTGGTGACTTCTTAATTACCATGCTTTCCAAAATGCTCCCTACTTAAATGTTTATTTGAATGATAAAATATAAGAGGAACATTGAAAAATGTTCACGTTAGGAAACTCCTCTTCTTGCCTGTAGGTGATGCAATCAAACTCTACAAAAGGGGAACTTATTGGTGACTGAGTGTGCGCTTTGTATACATACAATATCTCTGTTTCCTAGAATTCCAGTGAAGATCTCTTAGCTCAAGAATTCATCCTGGAGTTATAGAAACCCTTATCACATGCATCTCCCTATGGAGACCACTAGGATATCCCTACCATTCCTGCCCAGTCACGACTCATCTTGATGGCTTATTAAGTAAGCCTGACCTTTGACCTTAAATGGAAAGTTATGCATCTAGCGGCATGAGTAGGGTCATAAACATCACACATTTCCTTACAGATAGTATGAACGTTTAGATGCATATTACAGTCTATAATTAAGAAATAAGGCACCATGGGGGTTTGTGGTATATGGCCAATATTCCACGGCTAAGGGCCATTCTTAGGCATTACCATCATATTAAAACAATGAATGACAGATTTTCATTAAAACTGTTATTTTGATAGTAAATTCAGACAATTTCATCCTTCCACCGGAGGAAATAGTCCAGACAAAAATCTGGTTGATAATTACACTGAGTATACTAAACATTAGGAATATCTTCCTAATATTGAGTTGCACATCCCCTTGCACTCATAGCAGCCTCAATTCGTTGGGGCATGGACTCAAGGTGTTGAAAATGGTCCACAGGGATGCTGGCCCATGATGACTCTAATGCATCCCAAAGTTGTGTCAAGTTTGGTGGATGTCCTTTGGGTGGTGGACAATTCTTGATACACACGGTAAACTGCTAGAAGCAATGTATTTAATAAAAACCTTGTTGCTTTTCTTTGGTCATGTGCAGTGGTAGCGTAGTGATTCTTCAAATTCTAGAAGAAAAAAAAGAAAGTATTTTTGCATCATACTCATGCTATATTGTCTCATATACAGCTGGAATGCTGTTTCAGGCAATCAGACAAAAACCCGGTTTATATTATCACTTATGAACTTACTTGGATTTACAGTATTTGAAGACATATAGTGCTTTACCTGGCTTGCCCTATCAGTGATATGACCATGACAACCCAGAAAATGTATTCCTTTCCTGTACCCAAATCTGAAACATGGAACAGAGCAGAATGCAAACACTGTTACTAATGTTACAATGTTACTAATCTCTCTCAATTGAATGGCATGACATCAGACAGGAAGAGGACCACATATGCTCCCCTCCCCTCTTACAATCCTCTCCTCCCAGCCATCTATTATAATGGGGTGATGTATCAATGCTCTCTTGCCCATTTTAGGAAATGGAATACAAGCCAAATCCAATTGAGAAAATGTGGGAACACAGTGGTTTCAGGACAATGTAATGACGGTGAAGAGCTGGAAGTTGTATCATGATGGATATGTCTTGTGTTTGGGTCCCATATATCACCGGGCGGGAGCGGATGGAAATGATTTTGTTATCGCTGATGCAGTTTTTTTCCTCCATCTTAAAAAGTCAAATACCGGTAGCCAGTTAGACACGGAAGGAGGAGTGATTGATTGAATTGGTTCTGATGTCCATTTAGAGGATTCATTCATTAGTGGCTGTATGTGTTGCAAAGACCTTGATGTGACTTTACCTTTATTCAGGATCATTTACTGATTAGTTACTGGAATAATTCATTGATCCAATTTATGTAATTCATTTGGTAAAGTAATCTAAGGGAGCGCACCATTAAGTGTTTTGGTATAGAGACCCATTGAATTAATTATATCAGTAGTTATCATTAACCGTTACACAATTAACAACAATCTTAATCAAAAGTCAATTTACTAAATTCTCCTTCTGTATGGTCGTCAACATGTTATTTATTTATTTCGATTTTTTAAAATGTATTTAACTAGGCAAGTTAGTTGAGAACAAATTCTTATTTACAATGATGGCCTGCCAAAAGGCAAAAGGCCAACCTGCAGGGACAGGGGCTGGGATAAAATAAATAAAGAAAATAAAATATATAAATATAGGACAAAACACACATCATGTCATGAGTCCAAAAGTTTAATACATTGATAAGAAATGTGTTTAAATGTACTTTTGCGCTCTTGGCACTATTTTCTCTTTGTTACAAAGTGGGGGGAGGGAAAACGACATGATTCAATTTTTTTTGACCTCCTCAGGCCATTCAGAGTCATAAAGGGGGAGCAGTTGACTTGTCTTGTGATTGACTGGAAAGGGGTGCCGTCAAATACAGATCTATAATTCTTGGCCTGGAATGTGGTTACTAAGAGATCTCTGTTTCTCCATGACCCAGTCCATCCCCCTCGTGGGCTCTTTGTCGCAACAGATGTTAACCCTTGTGTGGTATTTGGGTCTGTGAAGAACATGTGAAAGAACACATTTTCATTGAGTGCCCACTGTGAACCCCCCTAAACATTTATATTACATATGTTGTGTTCGGGTCCGCTGAATCCGTGGTTAATAAAAGTTTGGGAAAGTGTGTCTGTGTGTAGGTGAAAACAAGTAAAATGTTTAAAATGTTGTTTGCTGTGTGCCTTCACTCTCTCTTCCTCATCCCTGGGCCTGCTGCTTCAATCTAGCACCAAGAACCTGTCTGTCTTCCTGCCTGTCTGCCTGCCTGTCTCCCGCTTTTCTCACACTCTTTACCCTTTGAAGTGTGTGAAATTACACAATGTCTTGAAGGAACCTGCACAATTTTATTACAATACATTATTTCGATACATTGTAAAAATAAAAAATAAAAATAAAATATACTGCTCAAAAAAATAAAGGGAACACTTAAACAACACAATGTAACTCCAAGTCAATCACACTTCTGTGAAATCAAACTGTCCACTTAGGAAGCAACACTGATTGACAATACATTTCACATGCTGTTGTGCAAATGGAATAGACAACAGGTGGAAATTATAGGCAATAAGCAAGACACCCCCAATAAAGGAGTGGTTCTGCAGGTGGAGACCACAGACCACTTCTCAGTTCCTATGCTTCCTGGCTGATGTTTTGGTCACTTTTGAATGCTGGCGGTGCTTTCACTCTAGTGGTAGCATGAGACGGAGTCTACAACCTACACAAGTGGCTCAGGTAGTGCAGCTCATCCAGGATGGCACATCAATGCGAGCTGTGGCAAGAAGGTTTGCTGTGTCTGTCAGCGTAGTGTCCAGAGCATGGAGGCGCTACCAGGAGACAGGCCAGTACATCAGGAGATGTGGAGGAGGCCGTAGGAGGGCAACAACCCAGCAGCAGGACCGCTACCTCTGCCTTTGTGCAAGGAGGAGCAGGAGGAGCACTGCCAGAGCCCTGCAAAATGACCTCCAGCAGGCCACAAATGTGCATGTGTCTGCTCAAATGGTCAGAAACAGACTCCATGAGGGTGGTAGGAGGGCCTGACGTCCACAGGTGGGGGTTGTGCTTACAGCCCAACACCGTGCAGGACGTTTGGCATTTGCCAGAGAACACCAAGATTGGCAAATTCGCCACTGGCGCCCTGTGCTCTTCACAGATAAAAGCAGGTTCACACTGAGCACGTGATAGACGTGACAGAGTCTGGAGACGTCATGGAGAACGTTCTGCTGCCTGCAACATCCTCCAGCATGACCGGTTTGGCGGTGGGTCAGTCATGGTGTGGGGTGGCATTTCTTTGGGGGCCGCAATGCTCGCCAGAGGTAGCCTGACTGCCATTAGGTACCGAGATGAGATCCTCAGACCCCTTGTGAGTCCATATGCTGGTGCGGTTGGCCCTGGGTTCCTCCTAATGCTAGACCTCATGTGGCTGGAGTGTGTCAGCAGTTCCTGCAAGAGGAAGGCATTGATGCTATGGACTGGCCCGCCCGTTCCCCAGACCCGAATCCAATTGAGCACATCTGGGACATAATGTCTCGCTCCATCCACCAACGCCACGTTGCACCACAGACTGTCCAGGAGCATGCCCAGGCGTTGTAGGGAGGTCATACAGGCACGTGGAGGCCACACACACTACTGAGCCTCATTTTGACTTGTTTTAAGGACATTACATCAAAGTTGGATCAGCCTTTAGTGTGGTTTTCCATTTTAATTTTGAGTGTGACTCCAAATCCAGACTTCCATGGGTTGATAAATTGGATTTCCATTGATTATTTTTGTGTGATTTTGTTGTCAGCACATTCAACTATGTAAAGAAAAAAGTATTTAATAAGATTATTTCTTTCATTCAGATCTAGGATGTGTTGTTTCAGTGTTCCCTTTATTTTTTTGAGCAGTGTATTTTCCCACACTCTACCCCAGCCAGGTGCAAATTAGGGGAGGGACACAACAAATAAATAGCTTTGCATGTGTGGCTCCTTACTACAATCAATCAGTATGGCAAAAATAATCTATGCTCAGAGGGCCTTAGAAATCATTTTTGCAGAGAAAGAAGCTAGTGCGGAAGGAGCATATTCCACTTTGGAAGATTAAGAATTTTCCAAATATGAGGATCATGTCTCTGTCCATTCGGAGTCTGACAGTGAGTTGGAAGAAGAGGATGAGATTGACCCTCAGCCAGCCCCAGGACCAGCCTGTCAGCAGCCTGCCCCAGGACCAGCCCGTCAGCAGCCAGCCCCAGGACCAGCCCGTCAGCAGCCTGCCCCAGGACCAGCCCATCAGCAGCCAGCCCCAGGACCAGCCCGTCAGCAGCCAGCCCCAGGACCAGCCCGTCAGCAGCCTGCCCCAGGACCAGCCCGTCAGCAGCCTACCTCAGGACCAGCCCGTCAGCAGCCTGCCCCAACGCGTTGTCATCTGGATGGCATTGAACCCAGATTGGAACAGAGGGAAGCTCCAGAGGAGACGGCTCTTTCTCGAAGAGCTGGTCAAGGCATTGGTAAGACTTCAAATCCAGAGGCGGCAACATATCCCAAGGACCCCGGCTTCTGCAGCCATCGTGAGGAGGATTCAGGAGGAGGATGCTGGTGCCCCATCCGCCCGACCCACACAACCAACAACTCCAATACTGGAAGTAAGTGAGTGATGTTGTTGCATGTGTGTGTGTGTGTCTAACTCCTACCTTGGCCTGCTGTAACTGTATGTGAGTGACAGTGAGATGTTAGTAAAATTATTTTCATCATTCTAGATTGCAGTCGTAGCAACAAGAAGAAACGCTGCGATGTGTGTGGGCCCAAGAAGGACAGGAAGACACAGTATACATGCATCAAGTGCAAGAAATACATTTACAACACACACAAAGTAAAACTCTGTCCCTCATGTGGTGGGTAGACAGGCCTTAATTTGTGTTCAATGGGGCTCATTTTCATTTCCATAAAATGCTGTACGTAAAATTTGTCCTTCCAATTTGTTCAGTTCAAAGCAATAAACATCAATAGTGATAAAAACCTTGTTTCATTTATATTTGTTCAAGATAAACACAATTTATTCCATGTCTTGATTATAATTGATATGTTAACAAAAACTAATAGCGCTTTTCTTGATAAAAGTGATCTAGCAGAGGTAATTGGCAAATATTAACCATGTATGCTGTCTATATTGCTTGCAATTGATAGAGTTGAAGAATTAAGTATTTGTATGTAAATTGTTATGGCTGTATTGTTTTAAAAAAATAATAATGTTGTGGGTCCATCAGACCTGCGAAGATTGGGTGAATAACAAAAACATGAACACCACACAAGGGTTAAATAATGTATATGTCTGAACTGCATTGACTGGACATAACTAACTCAAGACTGATTTGGCGTGTCTAGGGCCAGGGGACTTTCCTGACCATGTGATCTAATATGGAAACATCATGTCATGTATAGATGGCCTATAGAGACCCAGGGCTTCTCCTAATCAGGTCACATGGTCTGCAAAAACTATTGGCCCTAGGAATAATTTACCCTTGCTGGATTAGGAACCTAAGAAATGATTGATATGTTATGGGAACGTCAGTGCACATTGGAGTGGGTAGATAGCGTGGGTTGCAAGGCAAACATCACTCTAGTCTCTGATATCACATGGATAAAGGGATAAACTGATGTATTACAGACCTGACCTTGTAGGGGCTTAATGCATGGCTACAGGCTGTCAGATAGAGATTCAGAATTAGTATAGAGTGGGAGTTGGGTAAAGACAAACATCAAAGAACATCAAAGCAAAGGATAGTCAAGGGCATTTATCTAAATGGGGATAAATCCTTCTCAAAACACTGCAAACACACCGACACACACACCAAGACACATATAGGATACAAATGCATGCACAAGCACGCACAGCTATGAGTCTTAACTGCATGTAGAAGAGAACATAGCAGGTTGTTTATAAGAATGAAACTATGAAATGCAGTGTGTGTGTGTATGTGGCCCTGGGGTCCAGACTCCAGCCCACAATGATCGTGTAGAAGAGCACATAAAGACAAGGACCTGGTCTTTCACTCTCATTGCAGGAGACTCTTCACCACGTTGATATGACTGCAGGGCAGGTTGACCTTCAGAAGGGTGGGCAAATCCAGAAGGCAATGGAACACACACAAACCAGGAATTAACAAATGCATGCACACGCACAAACACGCACACGCACATGCCAGATTGTGAATGCACACACGTAAAGACTTGCCTGTGGCAATGCAGTCAGCTCATTCCAAAAACCTGTTTCAGTCTGGGAGAGGCCAGTAACTTAAAAAAATACTGTAAATCTACTACAATCCTTAATTCAGGAAACAAAAAATAATAATTGACAGGTACAGACCAAAAAAATATTATTCCGGAAGGCTTGCTGCAGTTCATGTCAGGACTGTTGTTGTATTTTACTGTGATTCGTCAGTCATATATGAACTTCAGCCTTGTGGAGACAGAAGATCATGCTTTTCCATCCACCTCTATGCAACAGGAGCTCCTTGTATGATGGAAACAGAGTTTTAAATAGGCCAGGAGCTGAGTCCTTGTGTCAGAGTGGGTGCAGGTTGGCATTTATTGGGATGACTCATGTACTTGAGGCAGCTCTGCAGTGTAGTAAAAGTAAAGTATTAAAATCTGATATGTTGGATTGATGTGGGATTTTAAACCTAACCTTAACCCTAACCTTAACCACACTGCTAACATTATACCTAACCCTAACTTTAAATTTAAGGCCAAAAAGGTCATTTTTGTTTTCATGAATTTTTACGATATATGGACAATTTTGCAGCTGGCCCATCCAGTGGACATAACTCTGCTCTGCCTCCAGGACAAGATTCAGCTGAATAAACGTCAACCTGCAGCTTGAGACCCAACCTAAACACTCAAAGAAGCACAGGGAGTTCTCTTTTAGATAAGTGTTGTCTGATGAGATTGATGGAAGATACAGTTGGTAGACGTAATAGATTAAAGTTGATTACAGTAGATCAGAGGGTTAGGTTTAGGGTTCAGTATTCTTGTTTTGGAATAGCCACATTTGATCCTACAACATAATAGCATACACAGCGTTAATAATGTTTTTATCATATAGGTCCACATTTTTATGGAAAGCATTGTGTTGGCTTTGGAGTGTGTAATGGAAAATGTTATTGTATGAAGAGACAGGCTAGAAAATGTTTTTTATTTTGTCTTAGTGTCATAAATAATCCTTGGTTCTTGCCTGTGCATGGTAAAGATATGGGGGGGGGGGGGCGGGGGGGCAACATGACCCCCTCCTTACAGTGCCTTGCAAAAGTATTCATCCCCTTTGGCATTATTCCTATATTGCTGCATTACAACCTGTAATTTAAATAGATTTTTATTTGGATTTCATGAAATTGACATACATAAAATAGTCCAAATTGGTGAAGTGAAATGAAAAAAATATCTTTAAAATTTTAAAACAAAAAGTGGTACGTCCATATGTATTCACCCCCTTCGCTATGAATAAATAAGATATGGTGCAACCAATTACCTTCAGAAGTCACACAATAAGCTAAATAAAGTCCACCTGTGTGCAATCTAAATGTCACATGATCTCAGTATATATACACACCTGTTCTGAAAGGCCCCAGAGTCTGCAACACCACTAAGCAAGGGGAACCACCAAGCAAGCGGCACCATGAAGACCAAGGAGCTCTCCAAACAGGTCAGGGACAAAGTTGTGGAGAAGTGCAGATCAAGGTTGGGTTATAAAAAAAGATCCAAAACTTTGAATATCCCACAGAGCACCATTAAATACATTATAAAAAAAATTAAGAATACGGCAACACAACAAACCTGCCAAGAGAGGGCCTCAAACCAAAACTCACAGACCAGGCACAAGGAGGGCATTAATCAGAGGCAACAAAGAGACCAAATATAACCCTGAAGCAGCTGCAACGAGATTGGAGTATCTGTCCATAGGATCACTTTAAGCCATACACTCCACAGAGCTGGGCTTTACGGAAGAGTGGCCAGAAAAAAAACATTGCTTAACTTGTTATGGGTAGGGGGCAGTATTTTCACGGCCGGATAAAAACGTACCCGATTTAATCTGGTTATTACTCCTGCCCAGAAACTAGAATATGCATATAATTAGTAGCTTTGGATAGAAAACACTCCGAAGTTTCTAAAACTGTTTGAATGGTGTCTGAGTATAACAGAACTCAAATGGCAGGCCAAAACCTGAGAAGATTCTGTACAGGAAGTACCCTGTCTGACCATTTCTTGGCCTTCTTTGTCATCTCTATCTAAAACAAAGGATCTCTGCTGTAACGTGACACTTTCTAAGGCTCCCATAGGCTCTCAGAAGGCGCCAGAACGTTGAATGATGACTCTGCAGTTACTGGCTGAAAAACAGTAGCGCATTTGGTAAGTGGTCGATCTGAGAACAATGAGACGGGCGTGCGCGTGCATGTGAAGAGTCCATTTTAGATTTTGAGTCTTTGAACGGAAAGGACATCTCCCGGTCGGAATATTATTGCTTTTTTACGAGAAAAATCGCATAAAAATTGATTTTAAACAGCGTTTGACATGCTTCGAAGTACGGTAATGAAATATTTTTTAAAAAATTGTCACGATACGCGTCCGCGCGTCACCCTTCGTTACCCTTTGGATAGTGTCTTGAACGCACTAACAAAACGCCGCTATTTGGATATAACTATGGATTATTTGGAACCAAACCAACATTTGTTGTTGAAGTACAAGTCCTGGGAGTGCATTCTGACGAAGAACAGCAAAGGTAATCCAATTTTTCTTATAGTAAATCTGAGTTTGGTGAGTACCAAACTTGGTGGGTGTCAAATTAGCTAGCCCGTGATGGCGAGCTATCTACTCAGAATATTGCAAAATGTGCTTTCACCGAAAAGCTATTTTAAAATCGGACACCGCGATTGCATAAAGGAGTTCTGTATCTATAATTCTTAAAATAATTGTTATGTTTTTTGTGAACGTTTATCGTGAGTAATTTAGTAAATTCACCGGAAGTGTTCGGTGGGAATGCTAGTTCTGAACGTCACATGCTAATGTAAAAAGCTGGTTTTTGATATAAATATGTACTTGATTGAACAAAACATGCATGTATTGTATAAGAAAATGTCATAGGAGTGTCATCTGATGAAGATCATCAAAGGTTAGTGCTGCATTTAGCTGTGGTTTTGGTTTTTGTGACATTATATGCTAGCTTGAAAAATGGGTGTCTGATTATTTCTGGCTCGGTACTCTGCTGACATAATCTAATGTTTTGCTTTCGTTGTAAAGCCTTTTTGAAATCGGACAGTGTGGTTAGATAAAGGAGAGTCTTGTCTTTAAAATGGTGTAAAATAGTCATATGTTTGAAAAATTTAAGTTTTCGGATTTTTGAGGAGTTTGTATTTCGCGCCACGCCTTATCATTGGATAATGGAGTGGTGTTCCGCTAGCGGAACGTCTAGATGTAAGAGGTTAAATTAAGTAAAAAATAAGCAAACATGTTTGGTGTTTGCCTTAACGGCATGTGGGAGACTCAAAACATATGGAAGAAGATACTCTGGTCAGAAGAGACTAAAAATTACGCTTTTTGGCCATCAAGGAAAACGCTGTGTCTGGCTCAAATGCAACACCTCTCATCACCCTGAGAATACCATCCCCAGCATCATGCTGTGGGGATGTTTTTCATCGGCAGAGACTGAGAAACTGGTCAGAATTGAAGGAATGATGGATGGCGCTAAATACAGGGAAATTAGTCAAAGGTCTAGTCAAAGCCCAGACCTCAATCAAATTGATAATCTGTGGTATGACTTAAAGATTGCTGTATACCAGCGGAACCCATCCAATTTGAAGGAGCTGGAGCAGTTTTGCCTTGAAGAATGGGCAAAATTATGTGCCAATCATTCAGAGACATAACCCAAGGAATTGCGGCAAAATGTGGCTCTTCAAAGTATTGACTTTGGTTGAGTGAATATTTATGCACGGTCAAGTTCAGTTTTTTTGTCTTATTTTGTGTCTGTTTCACAAGAAAAAATATTTTGTATCTTCAAAGTGGTTGGCATGTTGTGTAAATCAAATTATACAAATCCCCCAAATATCTATTTTAATTCCAGGTTGTAAGGCAACAAAATAGGAAAAATGCCAAGGGGGGTGAATACCTTCGCATGCCACTGTAGGACCATCTGGCAGAACGCCTTGAATATGTTCTATAAGTTAAGATATGAAACGGTGCCAAACACATGCAGGAACCAACCCTATGAGCCATGCAAATATAACTTGTTTGTGTAAGCAGCATATGAGAGAACTAACGGGACTGCCCCAGTGGAGCTCACTACAGACCGGTATTTTATGCATCTAAGGTTGACTGTGACCTCTTCAGCTTGCTGTTAATAAACAATTATTCCTTTAAGGTTGACTTTGAGTGTCCTGTGAAGAATTTCCACGACAAGTGTGTTCACTGTCATTTCTAATTGCCAGCATTTGCACTTCCAGAGCAGCCAGCTCTACAGAACATCTCACACCAGGCCAGACTAGACCGTGTGAAACAGCCAGAACACAGCATGCCCTCTGGCTCTTATTTTAGTCCTGGACCACATCTTCTGAACCTCTCTGAACTTTAGTTTGGCCTGAGTCTAGCCCAGGGGATGTGGAGGGAGATGGTGAGATGGTGGAGCTGGAGTGCACAGCAGGGAGGGGATAGAACAGTATCCATCCACCTCCCCTAAATCCATGGACCATAAGAGAAGAGCTGACCCCTAGAAGGTGGGAGGACAGATAGTCCCAGGAGGTTGTTAGTATTGCATCACAGGACAATCATGTCCCCTTCTGTTGGCAAAGTAAAAGTGGACACTCCTGGGGTGAAAATAAATCACAAAATCAAAACAAGTTCTCCCCAATCATTCAAGTGGCATCTTTCAACACCAACTGAAAAAAATAGCTGGTTGAAACACAAAAACAGGTTGACAAAACAGAAAACATATTTTCCGAAAAGCAGTATGTGGTGGATTGATGTGGGATTGAGAACAATAATACCCTTCCTAGAACAAAACCTTCTCATCAAAATCCTGAATTTGCCCACTCAGGAACAAAAGGTCATCAAATATTGGCAGTTCTGGAAGGATTTCTCAATCTCACTGTGCTCTTCAACACTGTTAATGTATGATAATGATGGTTTCTGCACCCAGCATTCCTTATGTTTAGCCACCAATACAATGTGATCTCATATGAGCAAAAAGAAATATAGCAGGTAGATATTGTTAAACCATAGCATAGAAGAGCATACGGAAAAATAGTCTCTGTAGCCTACTTATGTAGGATCTTAATTTGAGCCAGTTTGCTATGGCAGGAAATAGTCCTGCAGCAACAGGAAATGTGAAATATTATGAGAGAATGTTCTAATCACCACATCAGTCTCATATTGTCCTAGTTTGTCCTTGTCCTTTTCTGTCCATCCGTCTGTCCCCCCATTCATCCGGTTTTGTATAAATCTTGGTCCGAGACAGAGAACTGTACAGATGTAGGATCTTAATTTGAGCAAGTTTTCTATGGCAGGAAATTGTCCTGCAGCAATAGGAAATGTGAATTATTATTATGTGGATTATAATGAATGGACATTTTTGTAGGTGTTACATTTTTCATTAGGGCAAATCAAGTCTGAAATTTCAAAGTGGAAATCATAGACTTTAGAAGCCTTTTTAAAACTCAAATATCCGACAAGTTTGCATTTCCTGCTGTGCAAGAAAATTCTCAGCAACAGAAAGTGTGATCAAATTAAGATCCTACTGTTCATCTGTATGTACAAGACCTACACAAACAAATAGCCAGAGTTCAATTTAACCCAGAGAAACACAGCTTAGATTATTGTTAAAATTTGATTGATGTTTGGGTTGGTCAGTGGAAAAAGCAGTGATGATAAAAATACTGTCACGACTGTCATATGAATAATTGGACCAAGGCGCAGCGTGAGTAGAGTTCCACATTTTAATGATAGTGAAACTTCCAAAACAACAAAGATATAACGATCGTGAAATACGTAGCGCACATAGGGACTCATACAAAACAATATCCCACCTAGCAGGTGGGGAAAAGGACACACTAAGAATGATCCCCAATTAGAGGTAATGATATTCAGCTGCCTCTAATTGGGAACAATACACACACACACCAACATAGAAATGTAATACCTAGAAAAACCCCAAGTCACGCCCTGACCTGAAACACCATAGAGAACCCCGAGGGCTCTCTATGGTCAGGGCGTGACAAATACTAATCAAAGCCACTGCCCAGTAAAAGCAGAACGCAGTGTGTGTGTTTACTGTTGACCTCACTGGTCAAAGGCTCAGAACTCACTAGCCATAACCTTCCCAACATCAATCCTGGGACCGTGTATTGGTTTGGTCATTACTTAACCTCAAACAACAATGATGTTCAAATGTTAATTTCAGGATCGGTGTCCCTTCTACGGGAAGGTTGAGCTAACCTAGGCTAATGCGATTCATAAGGTTGTAAGTAACAAGAACATTTCCCAGGACATAGACATATCTGATATTGGCAGAAAGCTTAAATTCTTGTTAATGTAACGGCACTGTCCAATTTACAGTAGCTATTACAGTGAAAGATACAATGCTATTGTTTGCGGAGAGTGCACAATTTTGAACATGAAGAGTTATTAATAAACAAATTAGGCACATTTGGGCAGTCTTGATACAACATTTTGAACAGAAATGCAATGGTTCATTGGATCATTCTAAAACTTTGCACATACACTGCTGCCATCTAGTTTCCAAAATCTAAATTGCACCTGTGCTGGAATAATACATTATGGCCTTTCTGTTGCATTTCAAAGATTATATAAAAAATATACAAAAGAACGGTTGGATTTTATTTTTATTATCTTTTACCAGATCTATTACGTTATATTCTCCAACATTCCTTTCACATTTCCACAAACGTCAAAGTGTTTCCATTCAAATGATACCAATAATATGCATATCCTTGCTTCAGGGCCAGAGCAACAGGCAGGTAGATTTAGGCGAAAATGGAAAAATATTGGCGGATCCTTTTTTACATCTATAAACTAAGTAAAAAAATGTAATCAATCAAAAAGTAACACAATAAATGTACATAATAATGAGGCTATATACAGTCGTGGCCAAAAGTTGAGAATTACAAAAATATTAATTTTCACAAAGTCTGCTACCTCAGTTTGTATGATGGCAATTGGCATATACTCCAGAATGTTATGAAAAGTGATCAGATCAATTGCAATTAATTGCAAAGTCCCTCTTTGCCAAGCAAAGGAACTGAATCCCCAAAAATAATTTCCACTGCATTTCAGCCCTGCCACAAAAGGACCAGCTGACATCATGTCAGTGATTCTCTCGTTAACACAGGTGTGAGTGTTGACGAGGACAAGGCTGGAGATCACTCTGTCATGCTGATTGAGTTCAAATAACAGACTGGAAGCTTCAAAAGGAGGGTGGTGCTTGGAATCATTGTTCATCTTCTGTAAACCATGGTTACCTGCAAAGAAACACGTGCCGTCATCATTGCTTTGCACAAAAAGGGCTTCACAGGCAAAGATATTGCTGCCAGTAAGATTGCACCTAAATCAACCATTTATTGGATCATCAATAACTTCAAGGAGAGTGGTTCAAATGTTGTGAAGAAGGCTTCAGGGCGCCCAAGAAAGTCCAGCAAGCGCCAGGACCGTCTCCTAAAGTTGATCCAGCTGCGGGATCGGGGCACCACCAGTACAGAGCTTGCTCAGCAATGGCAGCAGGCAGGTGTGAGTGCATCTGCACGCACAGTAAGGCGAAGACTTTGAGGATGGTCAAGAAGGTTAGCTAAAAAGCCACTTCTCTCCAGGAAAAACATCAGGGACAGACTGATATTCTGCAAAAGGCACAGGGATTGGACTGCTTAGGACTGGGGTAAAGTAATTTTCTCTGATAAATCCTCTTTCCGATTTTTTGGGGCATCCGGAAAAAAGCATGTCCGGAAAAGACAAGCTGAGCACTACCATCAGTCCTGTGTCATGCCAACAGTAAAGCATCCTGAGACCATTCATGTGTGGGGTTGCTTCTCAGCCAAGGGAGTGGGCTCACTCACAATTTTGCCTAAGAACACAGCCATGAATAAAGAATGGAACCAACACGTCCTCCGAGAGCAACTTCTCCCAACCATCCAGGAACAGTTTGGTGACGAACAATGCCTTTTCCAGCATGATTGAGCACCTTGCCATAAGGCAAAAGTGATTACTAAGTGGCTCGTGGAACAAAACATCGATATTTTGGGTCCATGGCCAGGAAACTCCCCTGACCTTAATCCCATTGAGAACTTGTGGTCAATCCTCAAGAGGCGGGTGGACAAACAAAAACCCAAATTCTGACAAACACCAAGCATTAATTATACAAGAATGGGCTGCCATCAGTCAGGATGTCTTGATCACATTGTGAGAAAGAGGTTGTTGTCCTGGCACCACACTGCCAGGTCTCTGACCTCGCTATAGGCTGTGGTGTCATCAACAAACTTGATGATGGTGTTGGAGTTGTGATTAGCCACGCAGTCGTGAGTGAACAGGGAGTATGGGGGGGACTAAGCACGCACCCCTGAGAGGCCCAAGTGTTGACATTCTGCATGGCAGATGTGTTGTTGCCTACCCTTACCACCTGGGGGCAACCCTTCAGGAAGTCCAGGATACAGTTGCAGAGGGTGATGTGATTAGTGATGAGCTTTGTGGGCACTATGGTGTTGAGCGCTGAGCTGTAGTCAATGAACAACATTCTCACATAGGTGTTCCTTTTGTCCTTGTGGGAAAGGGCAGTGTGGAGTGCAACAGAGATTGCATAATCTGTGGATCTGTTGTGGTGGTGTGCAAATTAGAGTGGGTCTAGGGTTTCTGGCATGATGGTGTTGATGTGAGTCATGACCAGCCTTTCAAAGCACTTCATAGCTATCGGCATGAGTGTTACCGGGCGGTAATCATTTAGGCAGGTTACCTTTGCTTTCTTGGGCACAGGGACTATGGTGGTCTGATTGAAACATGTAGGTATTACAGACCTGGCCAGGGAGAGGTTGAAAAGGTCAGTAAAGACACTCACCAGTTGGTCCGCACATGCTTTGAGTACACGTCCTGGTAATCCATCTGGCCCCGCAGCTTTGTGAATGTTGACCTGTTTAAAGGTCTTGCTCACATCGGCCATGGAGAGCATGATCATGCATGCTTCAGTGTTGCTTGCCTCGAAGCAAGCAAAAAAGGCATTTAGCTCGTCTGGTAGGCTCGCATCACTAGGCAACTCGCGGCTGGGTTTCCCTTTGTAGTCCGTAATAGTTTTCAAGCCCTGCCACATCCGATGAGCATCAGAGTTGGTGTAGTAGGATTCAATCTTAGTCCTGTTTTGATGCTTTGCCTGTTTGTCTGAGGGCATAGAGGGATTTCTTGTAAGCGTCCAGATTAGTGTCCCGCTCCTTGGATGTTGCCTGTACATAATTCATGGCTTCTGGTTGGGAAATGTACATACGGTCACTGTGGGGACGACGTCGTCTATGCACTTATTGATGAACCCAGTGACTGAAGTGGTATACTCCTCAATGCCATCGGAAGAATCCAGTGACATATTCCAGTCTGTGCTAGCAAATCAGTCCTGTAGCATAGCGTCATCTGAGCACTTCCGTATTGAGCGAGTCACTGGTACTTCCTGCTTTAGTTTTTGCTTGTAAGCAGGAATCAGGGAGATATAATTACTGTAGATTTGCCAAATGGAGGGAGAGCCTTGTATGCGTCTCTGTGAGTAAAGGTGGCCTAGAGTGCGGTCTTAGTGCCATTATTAGTTTGTGGTGGTAAATAGTCGGCTACGAATAATATAGATGAGAACTCTCTAGGTTGATAGTGTTGTCTGCATCTTATCATGAGGTATCCTGCCTCAGGCGAGCAATACCTTGAGACTTCTTTAATATTAGACATTGCACACCAGCAGTTATTGACAAATATATACACATCTTACCAGACTTAGCTGCTCTATCCTTCCGAAACACGGGTAGCCAGTCAGCTCTATATTATCCTTGTCGTCGTTCAGCCAAGTCTCAATGAAATATAAGATATTACAGTTTTTAATGTCTCGTTGCTAGGATAGTCTTAATCGTAGATCGTCCAGTTTGTTTTCCAATGATTGCACGTTGGCCAATAATAACGAGGGTAGTGGTGGTTTACCTACTTGTCGGCGAATTCTTACAAGGCACTTCGCCCTCCTCCCCCTTTTTCTCTGACTTTTCTCCATGCTGATGACAGGGATTTGGGCCTTGTCTCAACAAAGCAGTATATCCTTCGCGTCGGACTCATTAAAGAGAAAATCTTTGTCCAGTTCGAGGTAAGTAATCGTTGTTCTGATGTCCAGAAGCTCTTTTCGGTCATAAGAGATGGTAGCAGTAACATTATGTAAAAAACTGAAAAGCACATTTGGGTAGGAGCCTGTAAAATGGCAGCTTCCCCTCCGGCACCATTATTCTGGACATTATTCGTTAATCAATCTATACATTAATGTTACTCGATATTATTATGTGAGACGGTAGAAAGATACATTCATCAAGATCTTTGATTGTGAGGCACAGGTCTGGATTGGCCTCAATCAGGTCCAGCAGGACATCCTCCTCTACCTCAGTTTGGGAATCATCAAACATTTGTATTTGTGCTGCAGAGGGCAATCCAAACCTATTTGAACACAAAAAATAGAGACTAATCAGAATACAGAGAGATAAGCCACCAAAGGGGCAACAGAATGGGTCTGACCCAAATCAAGCCTAAAGGTTCAATTAAGAAAATACATCAGACGGTTCATGTATTCACCTTGATTGATGAAATATCCATAAGAGAACCCAGGCTGTAACTTCTTGCATTGATTATATTGGACCTTCACCAACATGTTACACTGAACTCCTCCAAATGCAATTACACACAATGTCATTTTTAACCTGTTATGGCTAGGGGGCAGTATTTTCACGGCTGGATAAAAAACGTACCCGATTTAATCTGGTTACTACTCCTGCCCAGTAACTAGAATATGCATATAATTATTGACCTTGGATAGAAAACACCCTAAAGTTTCGAAAACTGTTTGAATGGTGTCTGTGAGTATAACAGAACTCATATGGCAGGCAAAAACCTGAGAAGATTTCATGCAGGAAGTGGCCTGTCTGACAAGGTGTCGTTCTTCTTGTCTCTGTTTATTGAAGAGTGAGGATCTTAGCTGTCCCGTGACACTTCCTACGGCTGCCATAGGCTCTCAGAAGGTGGCAAAACGCTGAATCGTGGCTTTGCAGGCTCTGGCTGAAACAAAGTAGCGCGTTTGGGTAGTGGCTGGTTACAGTACTGTGAGACTCAGGCTCGTGCCCGCGTCGACCGAAAGCTTTGTTTTCTTTCCTCTGTTTAGCTAAATGGACATTCCCGGTCAGAATATTATCGCTTTTTTACGAGAAAAATGGCATAAAAATGGATTTTAAACAGCGGTTGACATGCTTCGAAGTACGGTAATGGAATATTTCGATTTTTTTTGTCACGAATTGCGCCATGCGCGTGACCCTGATTTACCATGCCGGATAGTGTCTGGGACGCACGAACAAAACGCCGCTATTCGGATATAACGATGGATTATTTTGGACCAAACCAACATTTGTTATTGAAGTAGCAGTCCTGGGAGTGCATTCTGACGAAGACAACAAAAGGTAATCAAACTTTTATAATAGTAAATCTGATATTGGTGAGTGCTAAACTTGCCGGGTGTCTAAATAGCTAGCCCGTGATGGCTGGGCTATGTACTTAGAATATTGCAAAATGTGCTTTCACCAAAAAGCTATTTTAAAATCGGACATATCGAGTGCATAGAGGAGTTCTGTATCTATAATTCTTAAAATAATTGTTATGCTTTTTGTGAACGTTTATCGTGAGTAATTTAGTAAATTGTTAGCAAATTCCCCGGAAGTTTGCGGGGGGTATGCTAGTTCTGAACGTCACATGCTAATGTAAAAAGCAGTTTTTTGATATAAATATGAACTTGATTGAACAAAACATGCATGTATTGTATAACATAATGTCCTAGGTGTGTCATCTGATGAAGATCATCAAAGGTTAGTGCTGCATTTAGCTGTCTTCTGGGTTTTTGTGACATTATATGCTAGCTTGAAAAATGGGTGTCTGATTATTTCTGGCTTGGTACTCTGCTGACATAATCTAATGTTTTGCTTTCGCTGTAAAGCCTTTTTGAAATCGGACAGTGTGGTTAGATAAAGGAGAGTCTTGTCTTTAAAATGCTGTGAAATAGTCATATGTTTGAAAAATTGAAGTTTTTGTATTTTTGAGGAATTTGTAATTCACGCCACGCCTATCATTGGATATTGGAGCAGGTGTTCCGCTAGCGGAACATCTAGATGTAAGAGGTTAAGTTACATTTGGTTGCAAATATTTTATGGTGTAGCTGTACAAATAGAAAGTCACAAAATGCCCTCTTATACCCTCTCCCCTTTGTCTTCCCTGCAGTGGATCAACCAGTTATTCCAAATGCCACTTTAACGATGCGGATCTGGGATATTCCAGTGGAATCAACCAACCAATCTACAGTCACCACCACCACTCAAATCTATTGGAAAGAAGCTGGCCAATACATTTCAAGCCATATTGGCTTGAACACAATGTCTGATCTGTGATTAACAACAAGCACACACCATAGACATCTAAATGACCAAGGACAACCCTATCACGTCTGGCCACGTGCTCTAGCTAGCTAACGTTAGCGCTAAGAAAGTTACAAGATGTTGGTCGGAGTTGTCAACACCGACCATTAACATCAAATATGTATTATTCAGCAAATAAAGAGCATTATTGTCACCATAAAAGGTGAATGGAGGTGTTTGAGGAGGAATTTTAATGCTCGTTCACCCGCAAACATTTTTATGACACCTCTGATTTATAACGGGAAACATGCATATGGCGTGCGCCAGGTTTATGAATCTCAATATTCTTGTACATGCGCAGTCTTTTCAGAAATGGCGCAGGCAGAAATGTAGTGTGAAATTTACCTAATGTTTATAAGTGAATATCAGGTGGGTAATGTACACTACATGGCGAAAAGCATGCAGACACCCCTTCAAATTAGATAATTCGGCAATTTCAGCCACACCCGTCGCTGACCGGTGTATATAAAAAAAAATCGAGCACACGGCCATGCAATCTCCATAGACAAACATTGGCAGTAGAATGGCCCATACTGAAGAGCTCAGTGACTTTCAACATGGCAACATCATACAGTAGGAAGCCACCTTTCCAACAAGTCAGTCTGTAAAATTTCTGTCCTGTTAGAGCTGCCCCGGTCAACTGTAACTACTGTTATTGTGAAGTGGAAATGTCTTGGAGCAACAATGGCTCAGCTCACAGAACAGGACCACCCAGTGCTGAAGTGTGTAGCATGTAAAAAAATCTTCTGTCCTCGATTGCAACACTCACTACCGAGTTCCAAACAGTTGGCATAGTGCAAACTGTAATGTTTGGTGGAGGAGGATTAATGGTCTGGAGCTGTTTTTCAACATTCGGGCTAGGCCCCTTAGTTCCAGTGAAGGGAAATCTGAATGCTACAGCATACAATGACATTCTAGACAATTCTGTGCTTCCAACTTTGTGGCAACAGTTTGGAAAGGCCCTTTCCTGTTTCAGCATGACAATCCCCCCTGTGCACAAAGCGAGGTACATACAGAAATGGTTGTCGAGATTGGTGTGGAAGAACTTGACTGGCCTACACAGAGCCCTGACTTCAACCCCATCAAACACCTTTGGGATGAATTGGAACACCGACTGCTAGCCAGGCCTAATCGCCCAACATCAGTGCCCAACCTCACTAATGCTCTTGTGGCTGAATGGAAGTCCCTGCAGCAATGTTGCAACATCTAGTGGAAAGCCTTCCCAGAAGAGTTGAGGTTGTTATAGCAGCAAAGAGAGGACCGACTCCATATTAATGACCATGATTTTGGAATGAGATGTTCGACGAGCAGGTGTCCACATACCTTTGGCCGTGTAGTGTATATCTTGATTAACGAGAGGGGCGGGCTCTGACTGATCTGACAAGTCATCCTCAGTGTCACGGCTGTTGTAGGAATGAGCGGACCAAAGTGCAGCGTGTGTGTCGTTCCACATTTTATTTATACTGTGAAATTATGCAATACATACATAAACTGAATGACAACAAACCGTGACACAGAGGTGAAGCACACTACTCAAAATGAATCTCCCAGAAACACAGGTGGGACAAACACCAACTTAAATATGACCTCCAATTAGAGACAACGATGACCAGCTGCCTCTAATTGGAGATAATCTCAAACAAAGCCCAACATAGAAATACAAAAACTAGAACAACCCAACATAGATATACAAAACTAGAACATAACAACAAAGAAAAACTAAACTAGAAAACCCCCCTGTCACGCCCTGATCTACTATACCATAGAAAATAACAACTTACTATGGTCAGGACGTGACACTCAGATGTGATTGGGCCATCTGTCATGTTAATGCTGGAGAAACGGTCTGTCTGTCTGTGAGCGCTTGTGTGCCTGTGTACATTTTATTAATATTTTGAGCTATTTTGCCCCAAGGCATGACAATATGAAAATATTCATAGGGATAGTTTATGTGTACACATCTGACATGAGAGACTATTTAGACAGAAGATTCAACTTCAATTGTTTAGTGAAACAATAAGTGGTTATCATATTATTTCTATGAGATCCAGTTGGATGTCAATCACTGGTCAATCACTAGTCCTTAGGTCAGCTTGATTGTCAACTTGATTTCATAAATATACATGTGCATGTGTGTGCGTGTGTGCGTGTGTGCGTGCCTGAGTGTTCAAATGGGTGAGTGCAGTGTAAGTGATACAGTATTGAAAATGTGTTCACACAGTGTGTTCTCAAACACTCCCCTACCAACCACAACTTGTGTGCCAGCTCTGATTACCAGTTTTGTATCTGACTGGGAAGTGACACACAAATAAGTAATTTGTAGTTGCTAAGTAACTGAAAAATAGGCATTGAGGATTTATGTTTCTAATAAAAATCTGAGCCAGAACAACAGTTCTACAAGTGCTTCACTCCAATCTGTCAATCTGGTCCATGTAGCATCACGCCTTCTTTGTGTCTTCCAGTAAACAGACAAAGTATGTCAGATTTTTGGACCAAATGTCGTTAAGATGTTTTGTTTGTATGCCCGCCTTCCCTTCCTCCCTCTCCACCCATCATGACAAGCGTCAAGTGTTAAATACGGTACAACCACTAGTCCGTGTCAGTTCAATATTTCATGAGAGGACCTGAGTGTGTGGTATTTCCTTATGAAGTGTGTTCTAAGCTGCTACCCACAGTATGTCTGTTTGTCAGTCTGACAATGTGTGTCTAGACTCCGACTCCTAGTGGGTTTGTTCCATAGATGTATTAGGTGTAGTAACTTTTCCTGTACCAGAGTCCTGTACCATCATCAAACATGACAACCTGAAACATGTAGAAGTCCACTAGACTGACTGGTAATAGTAAATCCAATATTGGATGATGTGTTGCTGGATTCAGAATATTCTGTGCTGTTTTGTTTTGAATGTCGCCGAGAAATTAACAAAGGAGTTCTGTTGAATGAAGCCAAAGTCTGTTTGTGGAAAGGTCAAACATTCACTCATCTGTATTCCTGATACACTCATCCTCTCCCTACTATTGTCACAGAAAGGTATTCACTTCTGCTATTTCTGTTATTGAAAATTAAAAAATGTATAAGACACACTGATAAAAGTGCCAGTCAGGAAATGGCGCTTCTTCCTCAAACCCCATGCAGGAAATGTGTTGTGGTGAAGATAAAGGGTTCAGGAAGTCACCACAGAGTAATATCATTTTTCAGGACCCTGGACGAGACAGAGTATTTTTTTTCTCCTTGGATAGACCCTTCGTATTGTGTGCTAGTGCTGAAGGGATATTCATCCCTATGCTGATAGTATCAAGTGTAATGCATTGATATTCATTTGGATGATTGGCAGCCTCAACAGAGTATTCGCCAGGTGTCTGTTCTGGATCACTGTTTTTTTAGCTAAAGTTGCATGCAGAAGGGCACGGGTCTACGTTTGCAATGGGAAAAGGTCATGCTCATTTGAATGAGTCAGAGGAGGATGGTGGGAGGAGTTATAGGATGAAGGGCTCATTGTAATGGCTTGAAGGGAATGAATGGAAACAAGTCAAACGCATGTTTTCCATGTGTTTGATGTGTTTGACTTCATTCCATTCATTCCCTTCCAGCCATTACAACGAGCCTGTCCTCCTATAACTCCTCCCACCAGCCTCCGCTGGAATGCGTATATATTGCCATCCATTAGATGCTTTTTTCTAAAGCAATATGTCATGAAACTACTCTGGACAGACTCCTTCCCATTAAGTCCATTCCAGCCATTACAACGAGCCTATCCTCATATAACTCCCCCCACCAGCCACCTCTGGATCGCTTGTATTGTGCTTGTTTCTGCAGAAATATGTAATCTCAGAACTGTTTGCAATCCCTTGTCTATTTCAGAATAAGCATACATTCTAATGTGTGTTCCCCTCTCCTCATTCATCATTCATTCTCAGACAGAGTTCAGTGTGTCAAATCGAAGGGCCTGTTGTCCAGACCTCTGGCAGTCTCTATGGGGGTGCCACAGAGTTCAATTCTCAGGCCGATTTTTTTCTCTGTATACATCAATGATGTCACTCTTGCTGCTGGTTATTCTCTGATCCACCTCTACGCAGACGACACCACTGTGTATACTTCTGGCCCTTCTTGGACACTGTGTTAACAAACCTCCAGACGAGCTTCAATGCCATACAACTCTCCTTCCGTGGCCTCCAACTGCTCTTAAATGCAAGTAAAACTAAATGCATGCTCTTCAACCGATCGCTGCCCACACCTGCCCGCCCGTCCAGCATCACTACTCTGGACGGTTCTGACTTAGAATATGTGGACAACTACAAATACCTAGGTGTCTGGCTAGACTGTAAACTCTCCTTCCAGACTCACATTAAGCATCTCCAATCCAAAATTACATTTAGAATCGGCTTCCTATTTCGCAACAAAGCCTCCTTCACTCACGCTGCCAAACATACCCTCGTAAAACTGACTATCCTGCCGATCCTTGACTTTGGCGATGTCATTTACAAAATAGCCTCCAACACTTCTCAGCAAATTGGATGCAGTCTATCACAGTGCCATCCGTTTTGTCACCAAAGACCCATATACTACCCACTACTGCGACCTGTATGCTCTCGTTGGCTGGCCCTCGCTTCATATTCGTCGCCAAACCCACTGGCTCCAGGTCGTCTATAAGTCTTTGTTAGGTAAAGCCTCACCTTATCTCAGCTCACTGGTCACCATAGCAGCACCCACCCCTAGCACGCGCTCCAGCAGGTATATTTCACTGGTCACCCAAAGCCAACTCCGCTTTTGGCCGCCTTTCCTTCCAGTTCTCTGCTGCCAATGACTGGAACGAATTGCAAAAATCACTGAAGCTGGAGACTCATATCTCCCTCACTTTAAGCATCAGCTGTCAGAGCAGCTTACAGATCATTGCATCTGTACACAGCCCTTCTGTAAATTGCCCACCTCATCCCCATATTGTTTTTTTTCTTATTTTTGCTCCTTTGCACCCCAGTATCTCTACTTGCACATTCATCTACCACACATCTATCACTCCAGTGTTAAATTGCTAAATTGTAATTATTTCACCACTATGGCCTATTTATTGCCTTACCTCCCTAATCTTACTTAATTTGCACATACTGTATATAGACTTTTTCTATTGTGTTATTGACTGTACGTTTGTTTATCCCATGTGTAACTCTGTGCTGTTTGTGTTGCACTGCTTTGTTTATCTTGGCCAAGTCGCAGTTGTAAATGATAACTTGTTCTCAACTGGCCTACCTGGTTAAATAAAGGTGAAATAAAATAAAAAATTAAGTCATCCTTGCCTATGTCTGCATAACAATACAGGTTTATAAACACACCTATTTGACTTTGACAAACAGACACGGGTAAAATGCCGGGGCCTCCTTGAACAAACACAAGCTGTGTCACTATTCAAATCATGACCTTGAATTACCTCAACACATCAGCGGTACAGTACTTACTGTCTCACCACAGCTTGTAAAACAACCGCAGAGCTAAGAGACCCTCAGCCTATAAAAAACATTATTCTACAATGTGTGTTCTCAAACAGAATGGACATGGAAGAATGAATAAGAATTTAATAGTAAGACTTGGAGTGATGCATCTCATAGAGCATTTCCCTACTTGAAAAATGGCAGCTAGAAAACATAACGACTTGTGTAATCACATACTCTGTATGCTTAGACGTATCACATCTCTCAGAAACCTCACAGAGGACATGACTTATCGATGTCCTAAAACCTATCAAGCAGAAAAGACGTTCATTTTGGGGATATATGTATAACAGCATTTTCCCGGTGTCGCCATGTCGACAGTGTGACTCCTTGGGGACCGGGGGGGAAGGTGAAGCGTGACACAGCAGTCATTGCTGTCATCAGTACTGATGTCAAGTGATGGAGAGGCTGATTAGTAAATCAATGCCCTCCCCTCTTCAGCCAATTATGGGTCATTTCTCCATCTGTCTGATGACATATAAAATCTGTCTATCCAATTAGGATTGACTTAAAGGTCTAAATGTGTGTCAGGTGATTTGTCAAAACAGATAGCATAAAGTGTCAATTCAATGGTCTACTGAAGCTTTGGGAGAGTCATTAGCATTGTGTTTTGGAATTGTTCCTCTAATTCTGTCATTTTTGCATAAAGTCAAATGTTTTAATTTAATCCATGGCTGGGTACAAAAGGGACATTACATTTTAAAAACAAAATACATTACTACCTCAAGGTTAAAGGTCATGATATTTTGATTCAACCAGTACAGACTGTGAGAGAAAATAATAAACAATTTGCTCAGAGAACTGCACTGCTTTGTGTAGAGTGGAGAGAGTATAGTGTTAACTCCACTGGGTTGATGCAGGTGAAAAACAAGACATTCATCTTCATACTGGCTGTTATTACTGTAATTAGTCAAGTGACAAATGATTACATCTGATTTTCTCTCTTTCTCTCTCTCTCTCTCTCTCTCTCTCTCTCTCTCTCTCTTTCGCTCTCTCTTTCTCTCACTCTATTTCCTTCCCTCTCGCTAACACAACTTTGTTTGTCAGGCAGGTAGTGGATCAAACTAGTCTTCGTTGTGTGACACATTGGGTAAGGACTGCGTCCCATATCCAAAGGGACCCTGATTATTACTGGCATCACCTGCACCTCCCACTATGACGTGGTACAATATGATGTCGGAAGGAGAGGAGGAGTGAGGGAAAGAGGGAGGATGGAGGTAGAAATTAGTTGTAGCAGTAGTTTTTCTGGAATGGTGAATAAATGTGTTTGATACAATTCCATTAACTCCATTTCAAACATTATTGTACGCCGTCCTCCCCTCAGCAGCCTCCACTGACACACACAGACACACACACTCAGCTGATGTATGCGGAGGGAAAAAACACATTTATTAAGTGTCATTTCTACTAGAGTTTATTAGCCACTTCCAGCGACATTCTTAAGCTACGATCTCTGATAGTGCATGTCAAAGGGAAGCGAATGAACCAACAAAAACAAAATAATAATAATAATACAAATAATAATATATACATATTTACAAGGTCTGTTGTTTTCTCTCTTATCCTGTATCCGGTTCATTTTGAACTGCTGTATGATATTTTGTCATTTCCTAGGCTTCTAGGCCTCTGCCCTAGTACTGTAGGCATCTATTTGTTCATGCTTTGTGTTGTAAGTTAACCTGAGGATATGTTTATGACTGTGTGAATGCTTTGTTAATGTCAGTATTGCTTTGTAACTTAAGCTTCATGCCTTGTATGTGAATCCATTCATTTTACAAAGTGATTTAATAGTCTTATTTAAATGCATAATAAATACTTGATTGTACATGGTTTTACTATAATATCAAATGGAGTCAGATAGTCATGTTTATTAAATGTAGATTGTTATATTATTTAGCAATACAATGGTTGCAGCACTGATGCGCGACAGATGCAACTTACTGACGGGGGAGGTCGAGAGCCCAGGTGATTGGAGTTATTAACTATGAATATGTACTTCCTGCATGCCTGGGGCATGATAGTTCTGACGCACCTCATCAACATTCAATTAACCCAGCAGCCCGCTCTTCATCCTGTTGGGTTTCCCTCCCCTCCAGCTCTCCTCCTCCTGTTAGAGGCATTACAGCCCTGAGCTGCTGCTGCAGTCACAGAGCAGACTTGGATCTCTGTTAATGAGATCCATCAGCACTACTTACAGGCTTCTCCTGAAGAGGTGGATGGAGCGACAGAACCAAACAGAGGTGTGTTGGAGTGCTACATAGAACAGGAAGGTCCCATCTGAGGAGGTCTCTTCTGAGCTGAGGGGGATATTTTTCTCTCTCCTCCTCTTCACCGCTCTTTCTTTCTCTCTACCCATCTGTCTTCCTATCTGTGGATCTGATTGGGTCACTCTCTCCTTCTTCATTCTTTCAGCTTGTCCCCTTGTACAGTACAGATAGACAGATATGAGGTCTGTGACCTCCAATGAGTAAAATGACTTGACTCTATTCACACGTTGTTCACTGTGAGAACATGTCAGGATGACACCTTCGGAGGTGTATTGTGAAATACGGTAAAGCACGATCCCAACTCTCTTCCTCCTCTCACTGTCTCTTCTCTTCTCACCTTTCCTCATAGGTCAATGTCACACACACACACACACACACACACACACACACACACACACACACACACACACACACACACACACACACACACACACACACTGTGTCCACCTTTATTAACTTGATCACAGGAGTGACTGTATTTAAGGACACATTGTGCTGTTATTTCCATCCTGTAATTAATCTGTTTAAGCTATAATGATCCAGTTATTTCCTTTTAATATACTGAAAACAAGACTGTTAACAATTCTGAAATTAGATCAGAGATCAACACTAGGTAGGTTGTTTGTGTGCAGGGGATGCTTTCAAGGTTTTTTACGAACATAAAGGACAGGTCGTTGTTCACTTACACTCTACTGTCCATTTCTAATGAATGAAGTAAGAACCTTCAAAATCACATTTGAGTAATCCAATACACACCTCTAGAAATATGTTTTCTGACTGTGCAGCACCATATTCAAACATAGGAGTGGACCCTAGACTTTGGATGACTCCTCACATCCACTGAAGATCCCTTCCCAGAGGGACCTGACCCTCTCTCAGCACTATACAGTAGGAGTTTATCTTTCCTCCATTGCCATTGACCTGTCCTTTCATATAAGAGATAGAGGGATAGAGAGAGACAGAGAGAGAGAGAGAGAAAGACAGAGAGAGAGAAATACAGAGAGAGAGAGAGAGAGATAGCTGACTGAAATTGTTAATACCAGTAATCACACCCAGGAAAGAAGGTTGTCTACTAAAATCAAGCAATTAAATGCCAGTCGCAATCTGCAATCTGTGTGATTTATATGAATATCCTCCGCTTCTTTCCCATTTATTGAATATGGACTCCTTAAGTGCAGTTATGACATTGGATCCCCATGAAATCATTTTAAATGAAATACCGACTTATCTGACATGTCTAATGATGTAAGTACTTAAGTTCAATCAAATCTGAAACAATACATTAACTTACAGAACCCCCAATACAAGAGATTGACATTAATTAAAGTGGATAAAACTGTTTTGTCTTTTACCTTCATACATTGCATACTAAATAGCCTAGCTGTCAGAAAATATGTTTTATTCACATCATTCCCTACATGATTCCCTGTAGACATTCTGACATTCCTGCCAGTGCCACGCCGGATAGGTTAGTGTGATCTATCTCTGGTGATGGTTTGGGAGAGGGCCTGTCGGCTCGGGGATCGTCTCTCATCGCTTTTTATCCATTGTACGGATGGTTTATTTTTTGATGTCATATTCAAACATTGATTTTCACCAGAGCTGAGAAAGGTGAGGCCACTAGAGAAGATAAAAGATCCTGAGGAAATGATGACCTGTTATTCTAACAAAGCACAAAGAACACATCAAACAGTTCATGGAACAATTCCATGTTACATTATGAATGGAATAGCGATCGTACATTAAACAAATTAGAGGACGTATAATATCATATGTTTTACCTGGATTGTAAAATAGCATACAATAGAATTGGATGATATAATTTATCATATATCTTGGAGGATGTATAGTACTATATGTATTTTCTCTGAGACCAGGTTGCTTGTTGGATCAAAATAACAAAGGAGAATTACAAGGGCAATTTACATTGCTGGTAAGGTGAACTAACGACAAAGTTTAGGATAATTCACGTGAAAGGATAAGAGAACTTAAAGGACGAAGGTTAGGTGAATTTACGTAGCAGGTTAGGTGAACTTGGGGAAGGTTTAGCTAAAATGCTACAGTTGTCCCCTACACTACTCAAACACACAACCTTTGGATTGATAGATGGTCGACCAACCTCACTACTTTTGTTTCTGTCTATATTATCTAGACCATTAGTAAGCATTATACGTCTTGGATGTGCTCAGAAATACACAAAGTGTATCAGTTTTCAGTCTCCTCAGGACTTTGAATGGCCCCACAAACCGCGGGCCCAGCTTCCGGTAGGGCAGGCAGAGGGGCAGGTTTCGGGTCGAGAGCCAGACCCGGTCCCCCAGTGCGAACACCGGGGCCTCACTGCAGTGGCGATCTGCGCAGGTTTTCTGGCACCTCACGGCCCGCTGAAGGTGTACATGAGCGGCGTCCCACGTCTCCTCAGCGCGCCTAAACCAGTCGTCCACTGCAGGAGCCTCAATCTGGCTCTGATGCCAAGACGCCAGAACCGGCTCCTACCCCAGTACACACTGGAAGGGGGAGAGGTTAGTGAAGGAGTGAGTTCTGGGCCATCTCTGCCCAGGGCATGAATGGCACCCACTCACCCGGCCGGTCCTGGCAATAGGACCGCAGAAACCTACCCATATCCTGGTTCACTCTCTCCACCTGCCCATTACTCTCGGGGTGAAAACCCAAGGTAAGGCTGACTGAGACCCCCAGACGTTCCATGAACACCCTCCAGACCCTTGACGTGAAGTGGGGACCTCGATCAGATACTATGTCCTCAGGCACATTTTTACATTTACATTTTAGTCATTTAGCAGACGCTCTTATCCAGAGCTACTTACAGTAGTGAATGCATACATTTCATACATTTTTTCTCCGTACTGGTCCCCCGTGGGAATCGAACCCACAACCCTGGCATTGCAAACACCATGCTCTACCAACTGAGCCACACGGGACCCCATAGAACCGGAAGACGTGTGTAAACAGGGCCTCCGCAGTCTGTAGGGCCGTAGGGAGACCGGGCAAAGGGAGGAGACAACAGGAGCTGGAAAACCGATCCACAACGACCAGGATCGTGGTGTTACCCTGTGAGGGAGGAAGATCCGTTAGGAAATCAACCGACAGGTGTGACCACAGCCGTTGAGGAACGGGTAAGGGTTGTAACTTCCCTCTGGGCAAGTGCCTAGGAGCCTTGCACTGGGCGCACACCAAGCAGGAGGAGAAATAAACCCTCACGTCCTTAGCCAAAGTACTTCCCACTAAGACAGCGCACTGTCCGACCGATGCCCGGATGACCAGAGGAGGGTGACGGGTGGGCCCAATAGATCAAACGGTGCGGACAGCAGACGGAACGTACAGACGCCCAGCTGGACATTGGAGGGGAGTAGGCTCTGTACGTAACGCCCGCTCTATGTCCGTGTTGATTATTTCAAAGACAACGCCTTCAGACAAACCTTTAGACTGTCTGGCTGGGCCCATAGGGGATGGAAAACTGTCACTTGTTTTTTGTGTGGAACCCTTTGAAGCACATTCTGGCATGTTTTAGTTTATTGGGACAGGATTGATTGACGGACAAACATAGCCTGCGGCAGTGCTTCCTGTCATAACAGAGTTGTGTGTATGAAGAGTTGACAGACTTGGTTTGGCTGGGAGAGACAGGAGATGTATTGAGACTGCTCTGCTCCAGGGATGACACAGAGGGTCTTCATAGTCCTGGATAGCCCGTGAAACTACGCCAGGCACCTGGGAATATCAAAAACCGAATAAATTTATAAATAATTAAGTGAATGAATAAATCCATGTGTAAATAGAGAGAGAAAGATGATGTGTTGAGCTGCTTTGCTTTCAGCGGCCGTCATGGAACTCCATCGCTCTGACATATACTCGTAGTCAGATTAGCCCGTGTCTCACCACGGATAAAGATGGATCAAAACTTTGACATCAGAACCTCCGATGGGCCCGCTCCGATCATAGCCACGCAACACAGACCAATTACACTAATCAATCCAGCATAACGCAGACAGGAAATCTTTCATCAAAACGTCACCTGGGACTCATTTCGGCAATGATGTGAACGTCAGAGCTTATTCACTGACAGCTACTTGTAATGCAAAGGATGTAAAAAAGGAATGTGGTTCTTCTAATGTATTTTTAAAGAGAAAAATATCTACAAACAAATTAGCGATGCTGGGTTAAGGTCCTGACGTTGCGTTGTCATGGGTTTCACTATTCATCTAGATATGGTATTTATGGAATACGAAAACAAAACAGTAAGGCAGCCTTGGAGTAAATAGAAAATAGAAAATATAAGCTACAGATCAGCTATACATATTTCAGCAAAGCTTGGTTATTCCAGAGTGGCTGGAGTATGTAGTCTAGTCACACACGTATCCTCCAGAGGCCTGTAAAAAGGAGCAGGTGGTCTGGAGCAGGTGGTCTGAGAGCCCAGCACACCTGCTATGGAGACTGAACACACTGTTTCCCCTGGCAGGGTTTTGCTGTTTCTACCACTACAGAAACACAACATTATGGTCTTGAGGAAAACACTCACATAACACTATCACAATATACAGTGTAGATAATGCATTATTTAGAATAATGGAACATAGGATTATGTTAGGATAATGGAACATAAGATTATGTTAGGATAATGGAACATATTATAGTTTTTTACAATCACTTTGGCACTAATTTCAGAACCTTGATGTCATTTTTCACAACTCTAGACACAAAACTCACAACCGATGGTCAAAATGCACAATTTTCAAAACTCTAACACTTTTTACAATTGCTTGGATACAATACACATAAAGCTAAGATCATTTGTTCATTGAAATAAAATCACCTGTTCAAAATGACACAACTTAACATCAAAGTATTACCATTTCAAAATGCAATTCACACATTACATCTGAGATGACTGTCTATTCATTTCATTACAATGATCTAACTATCAATTGATACAACTGCTCAAAATTATAAGTAACTGTTGCATTATTCTTAATTTATAATGTTTTATTTTTATGTTTTTATTTTTTATGTTTTATGGAAACTGACAAACAATATTCCATGTTTAGATCATGAAAGTTTCAGGATAACGAGATCCATTGACACCAATTACCGTGGAACATGAACCAATTGGACTACATTATCTATGGATGTAATATTTCATCATCATTCTTTATCAGAAACTGTTTCTATGGTCTCATGTACCACTTTTCCAGACCATGTTTTCAGATTTGATATTACTGTACACTTTATTAGGTACACCTATCTAGTACTGAGTAGGACCCCCTTTTGCCTCCACAACAGCCTGAATTATTCACGGTGTTGTACGTTAAGAGATGCCCTTCTGCACACCAGTGTTTTAAACGGCTGTTATTTGAGTATTTGTTGCCTTTCTGTTAACTTGAATAAGTCTGGACGTTCTCCTCCGACCTCTCTCATTAACAAGGTGTTCTTGCCCACAGAACAGCTGCTCACTGAATGTGTTTTGTTTATCGCACCATTCTCTGTAAACTCTAGAGACTGTAGTGATGAATAATCCCAGGAGGACAGCTGTTTCTGAGATGCTGGAATCATCATGTGTGGCATCAACAATCATACCACGGTCAAAGTTGCTTAGATTATGCATCTTGTCCGTTCTAATGTTTGGTCGAACAACAACTAAAGCTCTCTACTCAATATACTCTATATATTGAGTTGCAGGCAGCCACTTGAACCGCTGTTCGAAGAAGCAGAATATTTGCGTTAACATGCAGGTGTACCTAATAAAGCGAGTGTATGTATGCAGGCCCTTGTAATTGCTTTTCCAATACTGCCAACTTGTTACTGATGATTGATATCACATTGTGGTACGAGTATATAGTGAAATGAGTGGTATCCACCTACAACAACATAGCGATAACATGGAGCCGGCAGGTGATCCAGGTCACAATAGAGGTCAAGCAGTGGGAGGAGGAAGACGAGGAAGATGTGGTGGTCAAAGGAATGGCAGGGGACAAGCACTCCTTCTGAGAGGTGGTCGTGGGCCTCGTTTGAGACAGCGGCAGCACCAGCAAAAAGTGTCCAATGAAATCTGAGCAGTAGTTGTACACCATGTCGTAAATCATGGCATGACAATGACTGAGGCAGCTGCAATGATTCAACCAAACCTCAGAAGATCAACCGTGGCCTCAACCATCAGAACTTTCCACAATGAGAACCGGTAAGTCTTCAGCATGCACTAAACATTAGGCTACTCTCAATTGTCAAATGACTGTATACTGCATGCCAATGTGTACCACAGAGTAGGTGATGTGACTAAATGTGTTCTTACTGTAATTTTCCACGCAGAATTGAGACTTAGCCAAATAGGGGAGGCAGAGGCAAAATTCTGACTGACCAACAAGAGTGGACTGTGGTCAATTTGGTTCGGGCTAGAAATGATATTCACCTTACAGAAATTCAGCAGCAAATCTTGGACAATGACGACATGTTCAACAATGTGGAAGCCATAAGTTTGCCGACTATTGCACGCATGCTGAAAAGGCACCAGGTGTCTCTAAAACAGCTATACCGTGTCCCTTTTGAAAGAAATGCAGACAGAGTGAAGCAACTGAGGACTGAGTATGTTCAGGTATGTTCAGTTTCAAGATGCCTGTTGTGAAAAATTCCCCCAAAATTCTACATCATTGTAATCAGTAATTCTCTTTCTGAAATGTATTTTTAGAGGGTGATGGAGCTGGATGCTGACGAAAACCATCACAAATTCCTCTTTTTGGATGAGGCAGGCTTCAACCTGGCCAAGACAAGGAGAAGTCGGAATTTCATTGGCCAGCGTGCAACCATCCAAGTACCTGGACAACGTGGGGCCAACATCACCATGTGTGTGGCTATATCGGAAGATGGTGTGGTGGGACGCAGACCTCGTATTGGATCATATAATGCAGCTCTCCTTGTAACCTTCCTCAATGAGCTAAATCAGGTCTGTAGAGCTGATGGTGTGACCTATGTCATTGTGTGGGATAATGTCAGGTTCCACCATGCTCAAATAGTGCAAGCATGGTTTCAGGCCCATCCACAATTTACCACCCTGTACTTACCACCATACTCTCCTTTCCTAAAACCCGATTGAGGAATTTTTCTCCACATGGAGGTGGAAGGTATATGATAGGCGGCCTCACGAACAAGCCACCCTTCTCCAGGCTATGGATGACGCATGCAATGACATCACGGCAGACCAGTGTCAGGCCTGGATTCGCCATGCCCGAAGATTCTTCCCAAGATGTTTGGCTAATTAAAACATCAATTGTGATGTGGAAATATAGAAGTAAAGTAATCAATCCTTTGTTTTGCTTTTTACAGTAAGCCAGGTGAGGAACACTGCAGTTGACGTTTTACTGTTTTTTCTTTTTTTGTAGCTAATTATTTTTGCTTTGATTCAAAGAAACCTATGTTGTGATTTTATTGTATTTCATATTTTGTTCTATGATTCCGCTGTGTCTGTAGTATTCTCTCTACTAGTCATTTTACAGTGATGTATTTACATGTAGTAGCATAATGAAACATTTATCACATATTTTGTTCTACAATATTTAATGATTGTACGAACAACTACACAGTGAAACTAGCGGTATCTTGTGTGTGGGTGATCTAAATGAATGTTCCTATGGTATTTCATGATAAATGACTTATTTGAACCAATGATTCTGCAAGTGCAAGGCTTCTTTAAAGATATGAATGCACAATGCAATGTTTTGAACATTGGGCAGCCTGTGTTACAAGTGATGACCGTTTTGAGTTTTGTGTCTAGAGTGTTGAAAAATGACCACAAGGTTCTGAAATTAGTGCCAAAGTGATTGTAAAAAAGGGTATTATGTTAGGATAATGGAACATATTAGGCATAGCCTTGATGGGGTACAGTGTTCAGCCTTGGCAGTTTAACCGAATCTCTGTGATATCCACCCTACACACACCACCATCAGGCCAATTGTGTGTGTGTCAGATAAAACGGTCCCACATTGTATTGCTGGCAGAAAAGGAAATGACCATCTATAATTCTATGAATTTAAAGAATCTAACTTCCTCAACACACCATAAAATGACAATGTCAAATTGACTGCGCCAGGTGAACTTTAGTAATAATAGCGAAATATGGTTTGACCACGACTGAACCATTAGAGCACACGACGTATCGGACTCCTTTTTTATGGTTATGTGCATTAGTCATAACATCCATTGTGTGATATGTAATTGGCTGGTTATATAAAGTAACAGAAAGTACATCTGGTTGACGTCATTAAAGGTTAGCTGGGCCAAGACAGCAGTGTAACCCACAGGTTAACGCTACAACTCTCTTAATTAATTGAAAACCATGCATGAAAACACTATAGATGTCACACCCTGATCTGTTTCATCTGTCTTTGTGCTTGTCTCCACCCCCCTCCAGGTGTCGCCGATCTTCCCCATTATGCCCAGTGTACGTATGTATACCTGTGTTCTCTGTTTGTCTGTTGCTAGTAACGTTTTGTTTTGTCAAGCCTATCCGCGTTTTTCCCCGTGCTCCTGTCTGTCTCTAGTTCCTGTTTTCTAGCTTTCCCGGTTTTGACCATTCTGCCTGCCCTGACCACCCTGGATTACTGACCTCTGCCTGCCCTAACCCTGAGCCTGCCTGCCGTTCTGTACCTTTCGGACTCTGCACTGGACTACCGACCTTTGACCTGTCGTTTGTCTGCCCCCTGTTTTGTAATAAACTTTTGTTACTTCGAAACTGTCTGCCTCTGGGTCTTCTCCTGAGCCTTGATTGTAGAATTAATGTAAATATGGAAGGAGTATGATTATTAGAGAATTACTGCAACCGGGATTACCAGCTGAAGTTTAACATTTGAGGACATTCACAAAAATGTACCAAATTCTAAATGCAGTCAGGGTTTTTCTGAAATGTTTTACTTGAAAATAGAAAGCAGTCAATTATGGGGATTTTAGTTAATCTTTTAAATGTTGTGAGAAAATAACATGGCTCGTATGTTTCTCTTGGGTAGGGGGCAGTATTTTCACCTCCGGATGAAATCGTGCCCAAAGTAAACTGCCTGTTACTCAGGCCCAGAAGCTAGGATAAGCATACAATTGGTCGATTTGGGTAGAGAACACTCTGAACTTTCCAAAACTGTTAAAATAATGGCTGTGAGTATAACAGAACAGATATGGCAGGCAAAAACCTGAGAAAAACCCATCCAGGAAGTGGAATTATTTTAATGTGGCTGTTTTTCAACTCAATGCCTATAGAGAATCCAATGGGTTAGGAATCTGATTGCAGTTCCTATGACTTTCACTAGATGTCAACAGTCTTTAGACATAGTTTCAGGCTTTTATTTTGAGAAACAACGAGTAAAAAGCCAATTTGGTCAGAGGACAGAGGAAGTATGCAGACCTGATTTTGGTGCACTCCCGTGAGCGCGCCGTTTGTTATTTTTCCTTTCTATTGAAAATGGTATTGTCCGGTTGAAACATTATTGATTAAAAAGACAATAAACAACCTGAGGATTAATTATAAACAACCTTTGACATGTTTCGATGAACTTTACCGGTACTTTTAGTATGTATTCGTCTGCCTGTTTTGACCGCCTTGGAGCCATTGGATTACTGAACAAAATGCGCCAACAAAACTGAGTTTTTGGGACATAAAGAGGGACTTTATCGAACAAAACAAACATTTACTGGAGTCTTGTGAGTGCAACCATATGAAGATCATCAAAGGTAAGTGATTAATTCTATCACTATTTCTGACTTTAGTGACTCCTCTACTTGACTCCTCTACTTGGAATACTTTGTATGCTTTTTTACACGGGGCGCTGTCCTCAGATAATCGCATGGTATGCTTTCGCCATAAAGCCTTTTTGAAATCTGACACAGCGGCTGGATTAACAAGAAGTTAATCTTTGAGCCGATGAATAACACTTGTATATTTTCTGAATGCTTATTATGTGTATTTCTGTATTTTGAATTTGGCGCTCTGCAATTTCACCAGATGTTGGCCAGGTGGGACACTAGCGTCCCACATACCCTAAAGAGGTTTTAAGGACTTGTAAGTAAGCATTTCACGGTAAAGTCTACACCTGTTGTATTTGGAGCGTGTGACAAATAAAATGTGATTTGATTGCTTCGATCCATTCTTTGTGCTCAGACCTTTCTCATGCAGGCTGTTCGACACCCAGTTTGTGCACAGACACATTGTCACTCTCATTGAGTGATTTAGACCTGAGATCTCCAGAAAGACAGTCTAAAAAGGCCAACACAACCTTAGGAGATAAGGCCATCGACTTCGCAGCAGCAAAAGAGGTATAATGAATACTGATACTAGATGTTGATAATCCCATTTCTGTGTTTGCTCTTCATGGAGATTCCAACAGCAGAAACCAACCCTAAATTGTTAAACTTTTCTCTTGTCTTAATAGAGGGTCTGAGATGCCCTGACTAGTAGACCTGGTGGGTAAGACGTATTAGAAGAGTACCAGACAACCAAAACATTGGACCACAGAACCAGGAGAGATGATTGCCATCTTAGTCAGCCACATGAAAGAGATGCATTAGCCAATCTGACCACAAACAATGGACAAAACAATTAAACTATTCATTAATGTAATTTGGCATCATTATGAAACTGTAGAAAGATACAGTACCTTCATCAACAAAACTTTGGTTAAACATATTTGGCGTGTGTATGCTTTACTGTTTCTGAGCAGGAGGCTTCCCACTCATCAACAGAGAGAACCTTATGCTCTTGGAATTGTGACCTCTTTCCTTCGTTGAAAGGCTATGTAAGTGCTGGTAGAACATGCATGCGTTAATATTTAGATACTTGTTCTGTGGACTGAAAGGGGCATCAAAGTCATAGAATCAAGTCTAATAATAATAAACATTTGACTATCATGTTGGTCACCTTTTCCCACATCTAAGGAACACTTCTATGATCCTAACACTGGCAAATGATATCTAAATTATCGCCTGAAGACCGTATCAAGGAAGACTTCACTTTGACCCATCAATAAGAGTATTTCACCCCAGTCGGGGGGCCCAACCCATAAGAGGAAGACTGGCCTGGACCACCAGCTTGTTGTTGATGCTTGAAGGAGGCCATATCATTCCTTGTCCACTCTGCCAATGGAAAACAAATCTACCAGTAGATGGAGGTGTTCCAGTATTGCCAGGAACTAGTTTATAGTCCAGAAAGAGGCACAGATGTCCTCACGGTCATTCCCAGGCTTCTGGACATCTGAATTGGTGAGTGATGTAGTATGTCTTGGAATCAGAACTACAGGCTATTTGTCTGATTGAGAACATTATTTTGTGTTGGTCATGAAGGTGAGTTGATCCACTTTGCTTTAGGTGAATCAGGACTTTTTGCTGATGTTTGACGATGAAACATTCTCTAAGCTCCTTGAAATGTGCGGCACTGTATTGAAGCCTAAAGTCATCAAACTGGCAAAATCCCTGACTACGACCACCAATTTGCATTGCCTCCTGAAGTCCGCAGAAAAACTGCCAGAGAATGAAATTGAAACCATTAAGTGGATTCTCTTGTGGGTAGTGCAATGTTTCAAGCTCAGCGATGTTGTTTTATGTGATTTGGGGTGTTTGCCTTTTCTTTCCCTCAGACTGGGACAATGATATGTCCTCCCTGCTGCTTCGTCTCCTCCCACCACCAGCAGGAGGGAAGAGGACCAAGATCAGTGCCAGTGATGCTGTGGGCAGACTAGTACACTTTCTTAAGGTGAGATAATACAGTAATTGTTTTGTCATTTATTTTTGGGGGTTGTTTCTTCATTGTCTTACCATGTGGAGAGTGACTTAAAAATACCCTTTGTGTGTTGCGGTCAAGCTGCAGCATTAAAGACCATCGTAACGGGAGCCATGGTCGACAGCCATATCTCCTTGCCATTGGAAGAAGACAGGGCAAGATTGACAAATACTACATCGTGGTGGACAAGAGGCTTGTTCCCTGGCAGGCAACTAGTGGTTTGTGTGTGTTTGATGAATTGTTCAAAGCACACTTTGTCTTTAACCTGACGTATGATGACGCTCTTATCAACTTCTACTAATTTGTGCAGACAACCATCTACAACATTGCTGTAGAGCTGAGGACAACTTCTTAACTAGATAAATATATGTTACGGTGCTTTTGTTGTCAAGCGTTGCACAGAAACAGCCAGTCATTGATATCTCATTTGAGCATAGCTTCTATCCCTCCAACAAGTTTAGATTGGTCTGGGCTCAAGATGGTTGTAGACAGCAGTTTTCAACATACTCAGGTTTCAGAAATGTTTTATTTATTTATTTAACCTTTATTTAGGCAAGTCGGTTAAGAACAAATTCTTATTTACAATGACTCAAAGTGACCGTTTTGAGAAGAATGTACAGTCTTGCTAAAGATATATGTGCCTCCATCATTGCCAAGTTGCAAGCTAGTGGTGTTGCAAATTGTGTTGTGTCAACAGTAGTGTGTGATTTAGAAGAGCTTACTACTGGGCTGCACTCCCAAATTAAACAAGATGTTCAGTCTGTTGTGCCTATGGATAACCCCTCTACAGTGAGGGAAAAAAGTATTTGATCACCTGCTGATTTTGTACGTTTGCCCACTGACAAAGAAATGATCAGTCTATAATTTTAATGGTAGGTTTATTTGAACAGTGAGAAACAGAATAACAACAAGAAAATCTAGAAAAACGCATGTCAAAAATGTTATAAATTGATTTGCATTTTAATGAGGGAAATAAGTATTTGACTCCCTCTAAATCAGAAAGATTTCTGGCTCCCAGGTGTCTTTATACAGGTAACGAGCTGAGATTAGGAGCACACTCTTAACCTGTTATGGCTAGGGGGCAGTATTTTCACGGCTGGATAAAAAACGTACCCGATTTAATCTGGTTACTACTCCTGCCCAGTAACTAGAATATGCATATAATTATTGGCTTTGGATAGAAAACACTCCAAAGTTTCGAAAACTGTTTGAATGGTGTCTGTGAGTATAACAGAACTCATATGGCAGGCAAAAACCTGAGAAGATTTCATGCAGGAAGTGGCCTGTCTGACAAGGTGTTGTTCTTCTTGTCTCTGTTTATTGAAGAGTGAGGATCTTAGCTATAACGTGACACTTCCTACGGCTGCCATAGGGTCTCAGAAGGCGGAAAAATACTGAATCGTGGCTTTGCAGGCTCTGGCTGAAACAAAGTAGCGCGTTTGGGTAGTGGCTGGTTACAGTACTGTGAGACTCAGGCTCGTGCCCGCGTCGACCGAAAGCTTTGTTTTCTTTCCTCTGTTTAGCTAAATGGACATTCCCGGTCGGAATATTATCGCTTTTTTTACGAGAAAAATGGCATAAAAATGGATTTTAAACAGCGGTTGACATGCTTCGAAGTACGGTAATGGAATATTTAGATTTTTTTTGTCACGAATTGCGCCATGCGCGCGACCCTGATTTACCATTTCGGATAGTGTCTGGGACGCACGAACAAAACGCCGCTATTCGGATATAACGATGGATTATTTTGGACCAAACCAACATTTGTTATTGAAGTAGCAGTCCTGGGAGTGCATTCTGACGAAGACAACAAAAGGTAATCAAACTTTTATAATAGTAAATCTGATATTGGTGAGTGCTAAACTTGCCTGGTGTCTAAATAGCTAGTTAGTGATGGCTGGGCTATGTACTTAGAATATTGCAAAATGTGCTTTCACCAAAAAGCTATTTTAAAATCGGACATATCGAGTGCATAGAGGAGGTCTGTATCTATAATTCTTAAAATAATTGTTATGCTTTTTGTGAACGTTTATCGTGAGTAATTTAGTAAAATGTTAGCGAATTCCCCGGAAGTTTGCTAGTTCTGAACGTCACATGCTAATGTAAAAAGCTGTTTTTTGATATAAATATGAACTTGATTGAACAAAACATGCATGTATTGTATAACATAATGTCCTAGGGTTGTCATCTGATGAAGATCATCAAAGGTTAGTGCTGCATTTAGCTGTCTTCTGGGTTTTTGTGACATTATATGCTAGCTTGAAAAATGGGTGTCTGATTATTTCTGGCTTGGTACTCTGCTGACATAATCTAATGTTTTGCTTTCGTTGTAAAGCCTTTTTGAAATCGGACAGTGTGGTTAGATTAACGAGAGTCTTGTCTTTAAATAGCTGTAAAATAGTCATATGTTTGAGAAATTGAAGTTTTTTGATTTTTAAGGTTTTGAAAATCGCGCCACAGGAGTATGGACCGATGAAGGCATTTTCCCTGAGTGATTTTACTGGTGGTGATGAGTTGGCAGCTTCACTTCAGGTCACTATGCAGAAAGCCATTTAAGATGGGTGGCTCGGAGTAAGGAGAGGGACTTTTATTTATTTTTATTTAACCTTATTTAACTAGGCAAGTCAGTTAAGAACAAATTCTTATTTACAACGACGGCCTACACCGGCCAAACCCGGATGACGCTGGGCCAATTGTGCGCTGCCCTATGGGACTCCCAATCACAGCCGGTTGTGATACAGCCTGGAATCGAACCAGGGTGTCTGTAGTGACACCTCTAGCACTAAGATGCAGTGCCTTAGACCGCTGTGCTAATCAGGAGCCCAATTTACAGTAAGATGGAGCATGAAATGCCAGTCTTTTGTAAAATAACTAAGATCATCGTGGTTGACTATTGTTTACCTGGATAAGTTGCATACTGATTATTTCAGTAAACATTACCATGCATTCACTGTGTTTGATGTTGTCAAAGTTGATGATCTGAAATGGCTATAAGCCTTTTGTCCTTCAAAGTGCTTATGGTGCTGATGACAGCCTTTATGATGTTCCTTTGTTTGACATGATTAAGTAATAGTCGGATAATTGGAAAACTGCATATCTAGTCTTAGGAGAACTTCCACTTGTTTTAAATAGAAACTCTGCAAATACTCTTGTTCTCATATAGTACATGTACTGAGCGGTCCAGAGAGGGGAGAAGTCAGGCGTCTCTATCACATGTCCCTGTTGCTATGCAGAATATCAGCAGGGAGTATGGCAAAGGAGGTCAGAAGGAAACATTGTTTCCATATGTGAACTGTGTGTCTTTATTGCAAACCATGTGAAGGGATGGCATGGGTAATGGGGAACCAATCACTTGTCTCCACAGTGTCTGTGCGTTAGTCACCTCCTCCTAGGGGGAGATTGTTCTCTCCCCTAGTTCAAGGTGGAAACTAAGTAACAACAAATGTCCTAAGTTCTTAGTACTGAACAAAACAAGTTATTTGTATTTGGGGACCAAGGTCTGGCACGGGATGTGTGGGGTTAGTGTTTGGAACTATTGCACGTCATATCTGAAGTTGCACCTATCCTGCCCTCTCCTGAGATAGGATATAACCCAGAAGCTAACTCCACTCAGGGGTCTCTCACTCCACCACCTGCGGGGGTGGGGAGACCAGCCTCCTTGTTATAACAAGTCTTTTAATAAAAGTAATACCTTGAATGATTATTAATTTTGCCTCTCCTCATTATTGATTAAAGGTAGAATTTCCAACCCGGTTGTTATGCACTGATTTCATTCTGATGCACCGGTGATGCACTGATTTCATTCTGATGTGTCCGTGTTGCACTGATTTCATTCTGATGCACCGGTGATGCACTGATTTCATTCTGATGTGTCGGTGTTGCACTGATTTAATTCTGATGCACCGGTGATGCACTGATTTCATTCTGATGTGTCGGTGTTGCACTGATTTAATTCTGATGCACCGGTGATGCACTCATTTCATTCTGATGTGTCGGTGTTGCACTGATTTCATTCTGATGCACCGGTGATGCACTAATTTCATTCTGATGTGTCCGTGTTGCACTGATTTCATTCTGATGCACCGGTGATGCACTGATTTCATTCTGATGTATCGGTGTTGCACTGATTTAATTCTGATGCACCGGTGATGCACTGATTTCATTCTGATGTGTCGGTGTTGCACTGATTTAATTCTGATGCACCGGTGATGCACTAATTTCATTCTGATGTGTCCGTGTTGCACTGATTTCATTCTGATGCACCGGTGATGCACTGATTTCATTCTGATGTATCGGTGTTGCACTGATTTAATTCTGATGCACCGGTGATGCACTGATTTCACTTTGGCCTAAAGAAAAGAAACAAAGCAGTCACTACTCTTGTAAGGAATCCTTTATTGCTCCTGTTTAACTCACCTACAACTTGCAGCGTTGATTTGAGTGGGAATGAACCAGACAAAATGGTTATTTCCTAGTGTGAATATTTCTCACTTCCTGGTGTCAATTCAGCTACATGATGCATTCTCTAGAGTTGATCCTCACCACTGGAACATGTTGCTGCTTTATGCTGAGGGTGTTGAAAAAACACTCCCATGGGTCATTTGAACGACATCTGAAGTGTTATATTTTAATACCCCAAGTGTTTCAATATGAACACTACCATAGGTGTTACATTAACACTGAGTGGCCCTATATAAACACTGGATGAGTGTTAAAAAAACACTGCTATGGGTCATTTGAACAACACCTGAAGTGTTATATCTTAACACTCAGTGTTTCAATAACACTACACAACGTGTTCAATTAACACAGTGGACATATATAAACACTGGACGGGTGTTTAAAATTAACACGCCTGGTGTTAAATTAACACCTTCAAATTTGCTGTGTACATAGGCCTACTTCAATGTAAAAGACCAGCTGTTAAATTCGATTGCATACCTGTATTATAAACTGCACTGCCTATGATATTGCAAAACTTGAAATACATATAACCTCTATTTAGTAGGCTACTAGGTCCAATTAAATGCGAGATGTGCATGGTCATTAGCTGTATGGCTACTTCGGGAATATGAACTCATGGCCATAAGTTGAGGAATTTATTTTGCAATGGTTATGATATATGTATTATGTTTATAAATGAAATATTGTCTACTTAAGAAATGCTACATTACAGTATTCAGACGTAGTCTATAAACGTTCATGGAACAGGTGAACTGTCCGTTAAACTGGTTTCGGATCGCAGAGAGCAAAATACTTAAAATAGCTTAACTATTTACTAGGCTACAGTGAAGTGGGTCCAGTTAAATGAGAGATGGGATGAATGGTAGTCTATCCTAATTTGTTGTAGGTCTATAGGCTATTTCCAGAGTATGAAACCATCTCAGTCAGAAAAGGTGAGGAATTTATTCTGCAATGATCATGAAAATGAAATCAATAACAGCAAATAGATGTCATTATTCCTGCATAAGGCTGTTACTAGTCTACTTTTGCTTTCTTGCAATGCAAGACTTCAACCACTAGAAACAGTGCGTACACATGGTCTACAGTTTGAGGGAGGGTAAGCACATTCTCACATCAAGTTCAGTTTTTTTAACTGCCAATTAATGCATTAAAACTGGTGCACAATTGTTTTGGGGAATATTTTGTGCATATGCAACGTTTTAAATGAGGCCCCTGGCCCTCTCACCTGCTACCTGTCACCAGAGATACTGTATATAATGACGAGATGGTCTCCACCATAACAATGGGAGTCATTGTCCCAAAGGCGGTAAGGCAGGCGTCTGCTTATCGGTCTGCTTATACGTAGCTATATTACCACGTGGACAGATTTTGACTGGAGTGGATCCTCTAGCCTCGCTTCTCCATTTCTACTGTCACCCCTGAAGACACAAGTCACAGAGCACAGCTGGGAAACCATACCAAACACTAAACACTGTGCTCACAAGCTGCAGACGTGCTTTGGTTAATGGCCAAACAAATCTCCTTAAATCCCCCCAGATAAGTTCTTAAGGTACCCTAATTTCCCATTTCATTTGAAATGTATAAAATGTTTGATAATAATCGGCACAGGTCACAGAGAGGTCTGCCAAGGTACAGAGTAGAACAGACTGCAGAATGATAATTCAGTGATGAACTTAGGGGGAACGAACTAATGCTGTAGCAAGCCGGGAGAATACGATATTTGATGGTAATAGCGTGTCATATTTAATTATTTTGTGTTAAACCATCCCCAAATCATAGCCCTAACCTTAACCACTAGGAATATTCATATATAAACTTAACACTTTGAGTTATTTCTGTTTTAACCCTGTAAACACGCAGAATTAACCGTGTAACCATTCAGAATTAATGCATCAAAAATAGACTCATCCAAAATGTGTCAAAAAGCTATGAGATCTTGTTTGGAATGACTAGCTCTAATCATATCCATGTTCGACTGTTCCTGAGCCTTCCATGCTGAGACCAGTGGCAAAATATGGAGCTGAGGTTCTGAGGAAAAAAACGTTATTTTGATGGCAGGCTGGGTGTGTGTGATAGATACACCTTAGGTGGAACCTGAGGTTGTTTGGATAATGTACTCATCGAGTTAGACTCTGACATCACAGAGTGACTATTTCATCTATATTTTTCCCCTGAGTGTGTGTGTGTGTGTGTGTGTGTGTGTGTGTGTGTGTGTGTGTGTGTGTGTGTGTGTGTGTGTGTGTGTGTGTGTGTGTGTGTGTGTGTGTGTGTGTGTGTGCGTGTGTGCGTGTCATGGCGGATTATGGATCAACTCAATCAGAACTACTCTCTGTAAAAGCTTTCTCACTGCTCCCTGGTACCTGACTCATTACACATAGCTTCCTGCACTTTAAGGACATGTTGGATGGAACTATGTAACACACACACAATCCGACGCATGCACACAAACACACAAACACACTAGGAGGTATAAAAGCTTTTCTTATAGACATAGCCTGAAAGCCTGCACTTTGTGTGTTTGGGTTAAATTGTGGTATGTCTGGCATGTTTTGAACGTCTAGCAATTACAGTGCTAATAATTACTGTACCATTCAAATCTATTTTTGGTGAGTTGAATAGGGTAAGGACCTGGAAAGCAGTCCTCTACATGCTACCTACAGTGCATAACCTTTTCACACCAGGCATGTGCGTGACGTCTGATGAAATCATTGCACACTCGATAGAGCAGCAGAAGACGGCAGGTAGCATAGCGGTTAGGAGTGTTGTGCGAGTAATCGAAACGTCACTGGTTTGAAACCCTGAGCTAACTAGGTGAAAAATCTGTCGATGTGCCCTTGAGCAGGGCACTTTGCCCTAATTGTTTCTGTAAGTTGGTCTGGATAAGAGCATCTGCTAAATGCGTTTGTATTGCGATAATTTTTTAATACATGATGCTGGCCTGGTTTAGATCTTATCTGTCGGAAAGATATCAGTTTGTCTCTGTGAATGGTTTGTCCTCTGACAAATCAATTGTAAATTTCGGTGTTCCTCAAGGTTCCGTTTTAGGACCACTATTGTTTTCACTATATATTTTACCTCTTGGGGATGTCATTCGAAAACATAATGTTAAATTTCACTGCTATGCGGACGACACACAGCTGTACATTTCAATGAAACATGGTGAAGCCCCAAAATTGCCCTCGCTAGAAGCCTGTGTTTCAGACATAAAGAAGTGGATGGCTGCAAACGTTCTACTTTTAAACTCGGACAAAACAGAGATGCTTGTTCTAGGTCCCAAGAAACAAAGAGATCTTCTGTTGAATCTGACAATTAATCTGGATGGTTGTACAGTCGTCTCAAATAAAACTGTGAAGGACCTCGGCGTTACTCTGGACCCTGATCTCTCTTTTGAAGAACATATCAAGACTGTTTCAAGGACAGCTTTTTTCCATCTACGTAACATTGCAAAAATCAGAAACTTTCTGTCCAAAAATGACGCAGAAAAATTAATCCATGCTTTTGTTACTTCTAGGCTGGACTACTGCAATGCTCTACTTTCCGGCTACCCGGATAAAGCACTAAATAAACTTCAGTTAGTGCTAAATACGGCTGCTAGAATCCTGACTAGAACCCAAAAATGTGATCATATTACTCCAGTGCTAGCCTCCCTACACTGGCTTCCTGTTAAGGCAAGGGCTGATTTCAAGGTTTTACTGCTAACCTACAAAGCATTACATGGGCTTGCTCCTACCTATCTTTCCGATTTGGTCCTGCCGTACATACCTACACGTACGCTATGGTCACAAGACGCAGGCCTCCTAATTGTCCCTAGAATTTCTAAGCAAACGGCTGGAGGTAGGGCTTTCTCCTATAGAGCTCCATTTTTATGGAATGGTCTGCCTACCAATGTGAGAGACGCAGACTCAGTCTCAACCTTTAAGTCTTTACTGAAGACTTGTCTCTTCAGTAGGTCCTATGATTAAGTATAGTCTGGCCCAGGAGTGTGAAGGTGAACGGAAAGGCTGGAGCAACGAACCGCCCTTGCTGTCTCTGCCTTGCCGGATCCCCTCTTCCACTGGGATTCTCTGCCTCTAACCCTTTTACAGGGGCTGAGTCACTGGCTTACTGGTGTTCTTCCATGCCGTCCATGGGAGGGGTGCGTCACTTGAGTGGGTTGAGTCACTGACGTGGTCTTCCATGGCGGAGATCGTTGTGGGCTATACTCGGCCTTGTCTTAGGACGGTAAGTTGGTGGTTGGAGACATCCCTCTAGTGGTGTGGGGGCTGTGCTTTGGCAAAGTGGGTGGGGTTATATCCTGCCTGTTTGGCCCTGTCCGGGGGTATCATCGGATGGGGCCACAGTGTCTTCTGATCCCTCGTGTCTCAGCCTCCAGTATTTATGCTGCAGTAGTTTATGTGTCGGGGGGCTAGGGTCAGTCTGTTACATCTGGAGTACTTCTCTTGTCTTATCCGGTGTCCTGTGTGAATTTAAATATGCTCTCTCTAATTCTCTCTTTCTCTCTTTCTCTCTTTCTGTCTTTCTCTCGGAGGACCTGAGCCCTCGGACCATGCCTCAGGACTACCTGGTATGATGACTCCTTGCTGTCCCCAGTCCACCTGGCCGTGCTGCTGCTCCAGTTTCAACTGTTCTGCCTGCGTCTATGGAACCCTGACCTGTTCACCGGACGTGCTTGTTGCACCCTCGACAACTACTATGATTATTATTATTTGACCATGCTGGTCATTTATGAACATTTTAACATTTTAACATCTTGACCATGTTCTGTTATAATATCCACCCTGCACAGCCAGAAGAGGACTGGCCACCCCTCATAGCCTGGTTCCTCTCTAGGTTTCTTCCTAGGTTTTTGGCCTTTCTAGGGAGTTTTTCCTAGGGAGTTTTTCCTAGCCACCGTGCTTCTTTCACATGCTTTGCTTGCTGTTTGGGGTTTTAGGCTGGGTTTCTGTACAGCACTTTGAGATATCAGCTGATGTACGAAGGGCTATATAAATAAATTTGATTTGATTTGCTGCATGCGCCTCTCCTCTATTTCTTAAAGCCCCGATGCAGTATTTGTCATTTTATTTTTAAATCATGGCTGTATTTCTAATATGTCAATGTGTGAGTTTATTTAAAGAAAATAATATTTTTTATTATTTATTTCCATGAACTTCCTTTGCCCTTGAAATGTTCAGTCTGATCATGTGGGCATTAAGAAACACATTTGAAGATATGTAAATACACAGCCCTGATTGGCTGATAGGATTGTCTAGACTGAGCCCACCCCTTACCCAGATGAACAGTCAGCAGTCTATTATAATCAGATCACATTGTGACATCATGAAGTTACATTCCAAAGGAACAGGCTGAAATTCCAGGCATTTCTTTCAAACAGCTCTTACCCAAAATGTTATCATAATTTTCACAATTTCAGAATGTTCTTTCGACCTCAGAGTGTGGAAATATCATTTATTTTATCACGTTTTTAACTGCAGTGCCCCTTAAAAAATAAATAATACCTGCTGTGGCGAACAGCGGCACTGTTTCCCTTAATGCAGATTCCAGCTTTAAGACCATATTTGAGTTTAATTTTATTTTGAAAGTCATGTTTTCCACAAAATAATCATAGCATCAAATTGTTACCGCTTTGATTTGAGGTTAAATGTACTGAAAACATAAATGCATTACGTTGTTCGGTCAAAAGTTCTCCACCAATCACCACATCACTCAACAAACACAAACCTCATAGCTAAGGTAAGTGCTGCTTGGAAACGCACAGGATATCAGGAGGAATGTGCCATAGACTAAATAACAGAAACCAGATACCAGGGGCAACTGACACAATTACTGTGCTGTGATTGGAGGATGCTAGATTGGTGTCACTTCTGTGGCAGTGTTGCTGTCTGAACACCATTAATGTATTTAATGGTGCTTGACATCACCAATGATAGGCAGGTTTCAGGAATAAGGACATTTGTTTTTCTATTTGCCATTATGTAATCATCTATTAGTCTTCATGTAAATAAGTACATCAAATCAATGTAACAGTTCCCAGAAGTGAATGGAAAAAAATCAAGAGGGTTTACAGAGTATAAGAAGATTGTTAAAGACATGTTTAGAAAACAGTGTGTCGTACGTGTGTTTGTCCATCATATGCACCAGCCATCAGTGCTCCTATCCACACAACCCATGTGATCCCCATCAGTAACGGAACACAAAATGTCGCCCCATTACATGCATTATCACGCAGCGCAGTAAACACCTCAAACCCAGGTGGGATTGTGTCCCTATGACACAAAACATAACTCAGACCTGTAAAACAGCCACAGCAGCCGTGTACACCACACCCAGAACTCATTGTTTAATCTTGACGTCTCATTTGGCCACCGTCATTACAACTCGCTGGTCGTTCAGTTTTGTATTACCCGGCAATAGTTTGTTCCAATGGGGGTACTGATAGGTTCAGCCGAGAGGAACGCGATCTGCAAACAGAATGAGGCAGTGTTGTTTGAGAGGGATACAGTCGGATGTAATGATCTGGTGATTGGTGTGGGAGAAGGGGGGGGGACATTAACGTAGATATGCTGCCCATAAAAATGTTAATTTACTCCCCTTCTCTACCTTTTATCTACGTGCGTTGATCACTCTCTTGCTCTTTCCACACTTTCTGTCTCTCTCGCTCCCTGTCTTGCTCAAGAGGAAATTGGATATTAGCCCCTTCAAATAAATAGGTATACAGATCAGTATGTGCTGTATTACATAGACTGAGATGTTTTATTCAGCTCTTTATGGAGCTCAACATCACAGCTATCTTTTTTTCCCCTTGTTTGATCATATTCTTAGAGTCTCATAATTAAATAGTTTTGCAAAGCTACCGGTAATTTACTAAACGTGTGCGGCTGGCATATTTTCAGGCCAGATGAACTCTAACTGGTAGCTATTTAATTTCCCTGGAAGTGCAAACTGATATTTTTAATCCTTAATAAGAATTACAGAAATGTCAGAAGAAATCCTCCACACATTCTGTCAACCTTTTACCAGAGTAAATACTAAATAGCCAATATACTTGGATTAAGACCCTTTTTTTATAACTTTTGCCTGAAATGGCATACCCAAATCTAACTGCCTGTAGCTCAGGCCCTGAAGCAAGGATATGCATTTTATTGGTAGCATTTGAAAGGAAACACTTTGAAGTTTGAGGACATTTGAAAGGAATGTAGGAAAATATGACACATTAGATCTGGTAAAAGACAATACAAAGATTTAAAAATGTTTGTACCATCATCTTTGAAATGCAAGAGAAAGGCCATAATGTATTATTCCAGCCCAGGTGCAATTTAGATTTTGGCAATGTGTAAAGTTAGACTGATCCAATGAACCATTATATTTCTGTTAAAAATTTTGTTTCAAGATTGCCCAAATGTGCCTAATTTGTTTATTAATAACTTTTAATGTTCAAAACTGTGCACTCTCAAACAATTGCATGATATTCTTTCACTCTAATAGCTACTGTAAATTGGACAGTGCCGTTAGAGTAACAAGAATTTAACCTTTCTGTCAATATCAGATATGTCTATGTCCTAGGAAATGTTCTTGTTTCTTACAACCTCATGCTAACCACATTAACCTGTTGGGGGTAGGGGGCAGTATTGACACGGCCGGATAAAAAACGTACCCGATTTAATCTGGTTACTACTCCTGCCCAGTAACTAGAATATGCATATAATTATTGGCTTTGGATAGACAACACCCTAAAGTTTCTAAAACTGTTTGAATGGTGTCTGTGAGTATAACAGAACTCATATGGCAGGCAAAAACCTGAGAGGATTCTATATGGGAAGTGGCCTGTCTGACAAGTTGTTGTTCATCTGGGCTCTTTTTATTGAAGACTGAGGATCTTTGCTCTAACGTGACACTTCCTACGGCTCCCATAGGCTCTCAGAGCCCGGGAAAAAGCTGAACGATATCGAGGCAGCCTCTGGCTGAAACACATTATCGCTTTTGGCAAGTGGCCGATCAGAGTACATTCGCTTCGACCGAATGCTTTATTTTCTTTCATCTGTTTACCTAAATGCAGATTCCCGGTCGGAATATTATCGCTTTTTTACGAGAAAAATGGCATAAAAATGGATTTTAAACAGCGGTTGACATGCTTCGAAGTACGTTAATGGAATATTTAGACATTTTTTGTCACGAAATGCGCCATGCTCGTAACCCTTATTTACCCTTTCGGATAGTGTCTTGAATGCACGAACAAAACGCCGCTATTTGGATATAACTATGGATTATTTGGGACCAAACCAACATTTGTTATTGAAGTAGAAGTCCTGGGAGTGCATTCTGACGAAGAACACCAAAGGTAATAACATTTTTCTTATAGTAAATCTGACTTTGGTGAGTGCTAAACTTGCTGGGTGTCTAAATAGCTAGCCCTGTGATGCCGGGCTATCTACTGAGAATATTGCAAAATGTGCTTTCACCGAAAAGCTATTTTAAAATCGGACATAGAGTGCATAGAGGAGTTCTGTATCTATAATTCTTAAAATAATTGTTATGCTTTTTGTGAACATTTATCGTGAGTAATTTAGTAAATTCACTGGAAGTTTGCAGGGGGTATGCTAGTTCTGAACGTCACATGCTAATGTAAAAAGCTGTTTTTTTATATAAATATGAACTTCATTGAACAAAACATGCATGTATTGTATAACATAATGTCCTAGGTGTGTCATCTGATGAAGATCATCACAGGTTAGTGCTGCATTTAGCTGTCTTCTGGGTTTATGTGACATTATATGCTAGCTTGAAAAATGGGTGTCTGATTATTTCTGGCTGGGTACTCTGCTGACATAATCTAATGTTTTGCTTTCGTTGTAAAGCCTTTTTGATATCGGACAGTGTGGTTAGATTAATGAGAGTCTTGTCTTTAAAATGGTGTAAAATAGTCATATGTTTGAGAAATTGAAGTAATAGCATTTCTAAGGTATTTGAATAACGCGCCACAGGATTCCACTGGCTGTTACGTAGGTGGGACGATTTCGTCCCGCCAGCCCTAGAGAAGTTAACCTATGTTAGCTCAACCGTCCCGCAGGGGACCCACCGATCCTGAAGAAATTTTAATAGAAATGCATTCCAGGTGACTACCTCATGAAGCTGCAAAGCTTTCATCAAGCAAAGGGTAGCTATTTGAAGAATCTGAAATATAATTTGATTTGTTTAACACTTTTTTGGTTACTTCATGATTTCATATGTGTTATTTCGTAGTCCAGATGTCTTTACTATTATTTTACAATGTAGAAAATAGTACAAATAAAGAAAAACCCTTGAATGAGTAGCTGTTCTAAAACTTTTGATCGTTAGTGTATATATAAAAACATTTTTTGGGGGGGCTTGCATGTTATTTTGTCATTAATACATGTCACATATCAGTTTACAAACAATGTGAAAAAAAATATATATAAATTGAGTTAATAAAGCCGGATACACCCATGGTCTCTTTTTTGTTTTCTTGAGTACGGCTCCAAAATGCAGGTGTTTTAGCCTAGCGCAGTGCTTTCTGTGGTGGTGGGGCGGGCCAGCAGAAAATAGGAGCATTGCGCCGTGATTGGCTCAGTATTCTGTCACTCATGGGGACCTTGCGCAATCGCTTAGCTTCAGTCCTTTAGTAAGGGTAGACATCCAAAATATCGGGGGTGAGTCCTAAAATGTCCTATATGCTGCTGCATAAATGCTATGCCAGGGAGATATGGTAGCCATATCAGCTATGTTTTTCAAAAAGGTAGTAAACTAGGCTGAATTAATTGTTTCGCTGCAGACAAGGCTCCGCTGATACAGGTGTAGCGGTGGTAAGGATTCACTCCATGGTGCTGGAAAGAAAGCTCTGCTGTTGGGACAGCTTTATGTAGGCCCTAAACGTTTTTGGGCACCGTTATATTGTGTCGCCGTTATAATGCAATTAATGTATTGTTTAGTGTTGTGTTTGCTTTGCTGACATGCATCTAAAAAAAATGTGGTGGAAGTTTGCCCCACCAAGAATGACATGCTAAAATTGCCACTGATGTAAGGTACAATTCAACAATATAAAACAGTCTTCTTGGTCCAAGTGCTGGAATATAAAGGAATATGGTGTATTCTTGTTTATCAGGATGCCTACACCTCTGCTGTTACTACAGTAGGTGGCAACATAGGCCTCTCCAACACAGCTCCTCTTTAAATATTCAATTTCATATTTTTTTTTATGTAACTCTTGCAAGAATGACAATCTCTTTAAGTGTTCGAGAACCATATGCATTTTTTGATGACATAGATCATCACTCAGTCAGTTGCCCCTAGAGGACGGTATTGGAAGCATCTCCCGATGTCCTGGGGACCTGGACAAACGTTGAAAAACTGAAGTCGATCTGGTGTGACCAGGCTGCATCAGTAGCCTGTGGTTTCCAGTAGGAGCACTCTGAGAAGACCTGCACAGTCAGCAGGAGGAAACTGACTGGAGGAGAAAGTTCCTGTGCACTTACCATTTTACCCTCTCAGATTGCAGCACTGCCTTTGTGTGTGTGTGTGTGTGCCTGTGCTGTACTGTGGTGAGATGTAGAGAGAGATCTGGCAGATACCCCGCCAAGGAGACAGCGATATATTACAGCTGACTGATACAGTTTCTCTCTATTTGCTCTGAGACTGAAGACAAACAGCCAGTAAGCTGCAGTATAGGGCTACTATCTTTTAAACAGTCCAGTGACTTCTCATCTCACTCATCATGCAATACGACAATGACACTATAGCATATGGGGTCGTTAGAGTGTTGACGGAGGAAGTATAGCGGACAGTTGACAAAGATATGCTTTATTTTCATTGAATAACATTAGACATGAAAGCAATAGCAGTTCCAGCTGGATGAGACCAGTTTCAGATACATATTTAAACACTGTGAAAGCAGAACAGATCTCTGCAGTCACTAACACAGTTTATACCAGCAGAGAGAGATACAGAGAGAGAGAGAGAGAGAAATGTGCTGTCACACATGAGGAGCACTGATTCAGTAAGTCAGTCCTATCAAGCCAAAGGCTCATGCTGTGCATCACACACATGCACGCACGCACGCACATATTTTAAATCTGCAAAAGTCCACATGCGAACCAAACAACCATAAATTTGAGCGATAGCACATCTCTCATGTCTCTGCCAAGTCAGAAATATCTGACAGTAGCTGCAACAACAACCATAATAGCTATAAATTAGTGCTGGCACAGGAGAGAGAGAGACAGGCAGAGCAGGTTGGGCCTCTTCTAACAGAGAGCTGGGTAGCCTAAGCCTGAACGGAAAACGACACACTGAAGCGCATGTAAACATACAGGGCTCTTCACCGCAACACAAACACACTCACTGCAGCAGAACACACTCACTGTAGCAGAGTAGCAGAAAAACACACTCACTGCAGCAGACCAGCAGAAAAACACACTCACTGTAGCAGAGTAGCAGAGAAACACACTCACTGCAGCAGAGCAGCGAAGAAACACACTCACTGCAGCAGACCAGCGAAGAAACACACTCACTGCAGCAGAAAAACACACTCACTGCAGCAGAGCAGCAGAAAACACACTCACTGCAGCAGAGTAGCAGAAAAACACACTCACTGCAGCAGAGTAGCAGAGAAACACACTCACTGCAGCAGAGTAGCAGAGAAACACACTCACTGCAGCAGGTAGCAGAAAAACACACTCACTGCAGCAGACCAGCAGAAAAACACACTCACTGCAGCAGACCAGCAGAGAAACACACTCACTGCAGCAGAGTAGCAGAAAAACACACTCACTGCAGCAGAGCAACACACTCATTGCAGCAGAACAGCATAAAAACACACTCACTGCAGCAGAAAAACACACTCACTGCAGCAGAGCAGCAGAGAAACACACTCACTAGCCCAGAGAACATGATATGTCTGGTCAGGACAGTCACAGGTTCTCACTGGTATGATACACACAGAGTGGGATACTTACACACACATAAACAGACAACTACACGCACCCACGCACGCACACACGCACGCACGCACACACACACACACACGCACACACGCACACACACACACATGCACACATGCACACATAGCCCACAAACATTCTACGGTAGAGTTCCCTTATGCTTCCATCTCCCCCTCGCAACTCAACTCCTGTCGAACGGAATGAGTCAGACACACACAAACAAAAACACACCACACACACACACAGACACATACAGACACACACATGCTTAAGGCAATGGTGGCCTTGAGACTGGGACCATTCGAGTAGATCTAAATATGCCCTCTTCCTCCTCTTCTCTTCCCCCAACACGTCATCCTCTTCCCCCTGCCTGCAGCACAAACAGTCCACACAGACTCTTAGAAATACCCACAATGCTACACTCTACCCTACATCACACAGACTTTAGACAGTCACTTCCATCATGGAATATCCCTAAAGTTTGAATGAATATAAATCTAAAGACCGAATATAAAACTGTCTCTTTAACAGTAACAGTATCTTGACTAACCTTATAATGTAACTAATGCACACACACGGACATCTAGAGTGCCAAATATGAAGATATGAAGTATGGCGATTGAAAGCCATTCACAAAAAGACGCATGCACATACACATACACTCACACACACGCACAGTCTTGTCACATACACACACACACTCTGCAGGAGCTAGGGGTCTTGTTGGTCTGGATGCTGGAGTGAAGGGAAGGCAGTGCACTGTTGATACCCAGCCAGAGGGCATATCTGCCAGTGTGTTCTGACTGGTATTTACCATGAGGAGAGCCCTCTAATCCCTAATCTGCCCATGGGAAACATGAATAGTAATTCAATAATATCCAAGAACAGCCAGTTTAACCCTCACACATAGCCTGCAATTCATCTGCATGATATTGACTGGAATGAATATTTCACTCCGTGTGCTTCTCTGTCAAACTGTATGACAACAAAATGACTAAAACCCTGAGGTGTGCTAGAAATATTATCCTCTGGTCTTTTACCATTGAAAATACACCATCGTTTTAACCCAAAACTGTTCAGGTAATAGATCTCCAAAACATTGAATTCAGGACTAGACTAGTTCTGTGCCAGCCAATGTTGATTGGGAGGGACAATGAATCACCCTGTACAAAGTAAATTAATCATGCCGTGACAGCAGCAATCAGTATAGCTGCTCATTAAACAAAGGTAAAAACTGAGATTAGGATTATAGACGGGCAAAGTGTTTTAATCTGTCACTGGGGGATCTCTTCTGTTAAAACAACCATGATGATCAATGTTCCAGTGAAGAAGTGACAGGAGTGGCATCTCTAGCTCTCATTGATACTGACATAGTGGCTTACTGACATCAAATTATACAGCATTCCTGAGACAGACGCCACCAGTAAAGGCATTAATATCTCCTGTCACTTTGTTTGTGTTTGTATATGAGAGAGAGAGAGAGAGAGAGAGAGAGAGAGAGAGAGAGAGAGAGAGAGAGAGAGAGAGAGAGAGACTGCGGTCATTTACCTCTGTTTCAGGGTGTTCAACAGAATGATGCCACCACTGGGATAGAGAGTAAGTCTGTGTTATTTATCTTTGTACTAATCAAACCAAAGTGGAAATAGCTAGAGAGGTCATTTGAGCAGTACAGTGTGTTATGATTTGGTTGACATTTAGGAGTCCCCTTCCATTGGCTGAATCTGATGAATGGGAATGCTGCTCATTTGGATGTGACAGACAGATAGGGATGATTCAGTTCCTCTCTCTCGCCCACACCATGCTGCCCTGGCTCTGCTCTGACATCTGGGTGACATCTGCTTAAAGTACATCCTCTCTCCAGCCTGTATGTCAGCCTGAAAACCCTCCCAGCTCACTGCTCTGCTCTCTCAGTCTGTCCCTGGATACACACTCCAGGCTGAAGTCTTCCCTCTGACTCTGACGTCTCTGCCACAGTTAGCAGACGAAAGGGGACAGAGAGAAATGTTTGAGACAGAGAAGGTCAGTGGACAGATCTGAGTGCCTCAGGTGCTCTGAGAATGAGTCGTAATCAGTGAACAGTGTATGTCTGAGTAAAGCTTGGTGAAGGTTTTGAGTGTGACTCCTCTCCCCCTCTCTCTCCCTGGAGGGGATGTTTTTAAACGCAACACGCTCTCTGTCTTTTTGCTGGAGGATAAGGAGGAACGGGAGCAGCAGATGCTCGTTAATCAGCAGAGAGAATGTTTAGAGTGGCAAGGAGAGGAGGGGGAAAGAGAAGAGAAGGAAAGGTGAATAGAAGACTGAGTAATTGTTTTGCAAGCCAAATAAACCCTGTCCTAAACACTCAGGCAGAGAAACCCTGTCCTATACTCTACAGTCAGCCTCAGAGATGGTTGAAGGTCCCATGCCATCGAATCACCATCTCTTGACCCAGTCTCCAATATTAAGGAAAAGGTCTGTCTCGACATGGTCTAGTCCTAAAACTATAGCAACTATGGAGAGTTAAACAAATCATGAGAGCTTTTAGAATCCATACATACATTTGGGGCAGCCACATGGAACAGTACCTTGTCCGTACTGCTCAACCAAATTATGGACTTGTGCCCCTCACAAATGACCTTAAAAAGCACACCATACATCTTTCTTTGTGAAATTGACAGCATTGTGTTGTAGTGGGGCTGAGGGAAGTATACTCTCCACTCTCACAGGCTGAGGTCATAACACAATTAGTACAAGCAGAGTGGATGAGGAAGAGACTCAGGCCTGTGTCTGAAATGCCACCCTGTCCCCTATATAGTGCATTACTTTTGACTAGAGTAGTGCACTATATAGGGATTAGGATGCAAGATCAACCTCATGCATGAAAGACAACGCCAACCTGCCCAACAGAGACGCCAAAAAGAGAGCATCAAATATAACGAATCATGTGCACCACCCTGTAGCCAGACAGATGACAAGACAGTATAGTGTATAATAACGATGTGTTTGGTAACTCAGAGGGAGCAGGAATTCAGTTACAAACAATCTGATTTAAATTTCAAACCGCAGCCTCCAAATAATATCATTTTTAAAGCGCTGCATAAGCCGGTGATTTGGGCTATACCTAGATAATGCGTAGGCCACTCAGTCGGTTGAGTCCATCCCCTGATCAGTTAAAACTTGTTGGGGATAGGGGGCAGTATTTTCACAGCCGGATAAAAAACGTACCCGATTTAAACTGGTTACTACTCTTACCCAGAAACGAGAATATTCATATAATTAGTAGATTTGGATAGAAAACACTGAAGTTTCTAAAACTGTTTGAATGGTGTCTGTGAGTATAACAGAACTCATATGGCAGTAAAAACCCTGAGACAAATCCTAACAGGAAGTGGAAATCTGATTTGTGGAATCACTTTCAACACTTTGCCTATGAAACACACCGTGAGTTAGGATTCATTTAGCACTTCCTAAGGCTTCCACTAGATGTCAACAGTCTTTACAAAGTGGTTTGAGTCTTCTCCGGTAAAAACTGACCGAACGAGAGGCCTGGAAAGTTTGTCATAGAGGGAGGACCATTACTACTATGACGCGCATGCCCGTGGGTACTCTTTCGTTCCGAAACGTTTAGTAAGACAATGCAATCGTCCGCCTTGAATATTATTGAAGTTCTGATTGAAAAAGGCCCTAAAGATTTATGTTATACAACGTTTGACATGTTTGAACGAACGTAAATACATTTTTTTTGCACATTCGTGAGGACAAGTCCCGCGCACTTCGTACATTATGAGTAGCCTTCGGAACGCGCTAACAAGAAGGAGCTATTGGGACATAAATTATTAACTTTTTCGAACAAAACTACATTTGTTGTGGACCTGGGATTCCTGGAAGTGCCTTCTGATGAAGATAATCAAAGGTAAGTGAATATTTACAATAGTATATTTGATTTTAAGCACTAAACAAACTTCAGTTAGTGCTAAATACGGCTGCTAGAATCCTGACTAGAACCCAAAAATTTGATCATATTACTCCAGTGCTAGCCTCCCTACACTGGCTTCCTGTTAAGGAAGGGCTGATTTCAAGGTTTTACTGCTAACCTACAAAGCATTACATGGGCTTGCTCCTACCCATCTTTCCGATTTGGTCCTGCCGTACATACTTACACGTACGCTACGGTCACAAGACGCAGGCCTCCTAATTGTCCCTAGAATTTCTAAGCAAACGGCTGGAGGTAGGGCTTTCTCCTATAGAGCTCCATTTTTATGGAATGGTCTGCCTACCCATGTGAGAGACGCAGACTCAGTCTCAACCTTTAAGTCTTTACTGAAGACTTATCTCTTCAGTAGGTCCTATGATTAAGTATAGTCTGGCCCAGGAGTGTGAAGGTGAACGGAAAGGCTGGAGCAACGAACCGCCCTTGCTGTCTCTGCCTTGCCGGTTCCCCTCTCTGCACTGGGATTCTCTGCCTCTAACCCTATTACAGGGGCTGAGTCACTGGCTTACTGGTGTTCTTCCATGCCGTCCATGGGAGGGGTGCGTCACTTGAGTGGGTTGAGTCACTGACGTGGTCTTCCTGTCTGGGTTGGCGCCCCCCCTTGGGTTGTGCCGTGGCGGAGATCTTTGTGGGCTATACTCGGCCTTGTCTTAGGACGGTAAGTTGGTGGTTGGAGATATCCCTCTAGTGGTGTGGGGGCTGTGCTTTGGCAAAGTGGGTGGGGTTATATCCTGCCTGTTTGGCCCTGTCCGGGGGTATCATCGGATGGGGCCAGTGTCTTCTGATCCCTCCTGTCTCAGCCTCCAGTATTTATGCTGCAGTAGTTTATGTGTCGGGGGACTAGGGTCAGTCTGTTACATCTGGAGTGTTTCTCTTGTCTTATCCGGTGTCCTGTGTGAATTTAAATATGCTCTCTCTAATTCTCTCTTTCTCTCGGAGGACCTGAGCCCTAGGACCATGCCTCAGGACTACCTGGCATGATGACTCCTTGCTGTCCCCAGTCCACCTGGCCGTGCTGCTGCTCCAGTTTCAACTGTTCTGCCTGCGGCTATGGAACCCTGACCTGTTCACCGGACGTGCTTGTTGCACCCTCGACAACTACTATGATTATTATTATTTGACCATGCTGGTCATTCATGAACATTTTAACATGTTGACCATGTTCTGTTATCCACCCGGCACAGCCAGAAGAGGACTGGCCACCCCTCATAGCCTGGTTCCTCTCTAGGTTTCTTCCTAGGTTTTTGGCCTTTCTAGGGAGTTTTTCCTAGGGAGTTTTTCTTAGCCACCGTGCTTCTTTCACATGCATTGCTTGCTGTTTGGGGTTTTAGGCTGGGTTTCTGTACAGCACTTTCAGATATCAGCTGATGTACGAAGGGCTATATAAATACATTTGATTTGATTTTAGATGACTCCAAGATGGCACTAACCTGTATCGCCTAGCCTATTTTTCTGAGCATAGCACCTCGTTTATTGCAAAGTGTGATTTCCTAGTAAAGTTATTTTTAAATCTGGCAATGCGGTTGCATTCACGAGATGTTAATCTATAATTCTTTGAATGACAATATTATATTTTACCAATGTTTTCGAATAGTAATTTTGTAAATTGTAGCGCTGATTCACCGGAAGCATTTGAGGGAAAATATTTTCTGAACGTCACGCGCCGATGTAAAATCCTGTTTTTATATATAAATATGAACTTTATCGAACAAAAAATGCATGTATTGTGTAACATGATGTCCTAGGAGTGTCATCTGATGAAGATTGTCAAAGGTTAGTGCTGCATTTAGCTGTGTTTTGGGTATTTGTGATGCATGCTAGTTGCTTTGAAAATGGCAGTGTGATTATTTTTGGCAGGGTACTCTCCTAACATAATCTAATGTTTTGCTTTTGCTGTAAAGCCTTTTTGAAATCGGACAATGTGGTTCGATTCAGGAGAGGTATCTATAAAATGGTGTAAAATAGTCATATGTTTGAGAAATTGAAGTTATAGCATTTATGAGGTATTTGTATTTCGCGCGACGCGATTCCACTGGCTGTTGACTAGGGTGGGACGCAAACGTCCCACGGTTCCCAGACAGGTTAAGTACCATCACACACTCTGTTTAGTTGACCATAGAGCACATACTGTTTCAAAAAAGCAAAGATGGACCTCTAAAAGAGAATCAGGCAGTGTACTGTGAGAACAATTGAGCTAGATCCAGATTAACAGCCCAAATATGAAGTACGGGTACCTCTCCAAAGCCCCCATTCCTTAGTTGTGTTCTCTGCTGTCTTCACTAAGGTTGGGTTGGTTTGGTTGCAGTTTAGTCTGGCCTCCAATCCACACCCAAGAGCACAATGTAACACACTATGTACAATGACACAGTCCACAGCACAGAAAACAGATAATGCTTGAAGATAATGCTTGAAGAAAGCGCAACATTTTATAGGCAGGCACAACAGAATTCCTACCTTCAGGACATTGACAACACTAATAACAAGCACATATTCAGCATTTTAACATCCAAAGTAAAGTGACAATAAGTAGAAGCTTTGTAAAAGGTATTACTGATACTGCGTGTCAAGCTACTGCCCTGCGAAACCCCTAAAGCTTATCATTCAGGTATACACACCCCCTACTAACCACAGGAGTTGCTGAGAGGACAGCTGATAAAAATGGCTGGAATGGAGTAAAGGGAATGGAAACCACGTGCTTGACGTGTTCGATAACATTTCATTCATTCCATTCCAGCCATTACTATGAGCCCGTCCTCCCCAATTAAGGTGCCACCGGCCGCCTGTGCTACCAACACATATCCCTTATATCCCACCCACATAATAATTCCCCATCCTATATGAGGGATTCATCAGTAAACATGATTGCAAGCTTTTTAATGAGTCCCAGGTGATAAAGAAATAACTACATAGGCATACGTATATTATTGAACAAAACATTGTTTTCCCATCACTTGGGACAAATGCTAATGCAAAACTGTGCTACTATAATATTTCCTTATTTTCTTTTGTTTGGCAACTATTAAACGGTGTATCATTTTCCTGTGGGTATGTTAGGAAAGCATTCTCCATGGGTCATGAGTATTTTCCCTTTTTGAGTGTATACAACAGGTTTGATTAACCATGCTTAGTTCATCCCTTCACATAGATATATCTAACCATCTCTCTGACCCCATTGGCTGCCTTGACATTAGCGTTGCAGTAATGGTCAGGCGTTGGTTTCCCTATAGATTGTGGGTGCATCTCCCCATACCTACTGACCGCAGGTTAACAGTTTCCCTATAGAAATCACATAACATATCTCTCTGGTTTCCCCCCATGTCCCCCTTGTCCCCCTCGTCCCCCAGTCAGTCAATGGTTCCTCCCTCAGCACGTCCCCATAGTGCTGACCGTGGTGTAACTAAATTTGGACATGGACACCCCCATAGCCATGGCGTCCTCCTCTCCATCCCGCAGCCCGTGGCGTCTGTGTCGGCAGGGCGGGCGGCAGCAGCAGGCGAAGGTGGCGAGCAGCGCCGTGCGGAAGCGTGTGTTCATGAAGCAGTAGGTGATGGGGTTGACACAGGCCGAGGTGTAGGACAGGAGGTGGATGAAGGAGATGGGGGCACCAGAGAGGGCACGGCGGGCAGAGACGGGGTGGAAAGCCTTCCAGGTGTTGGCGCAGTAGAGAGGAAACCAGCACAGGAAGAACAGAGCAACAATCACCACCAGCATCCGGATCACGCGCTTCTTGGCCAAGAGCTTGGCCTCCGAGGTGTTGCTGCGGGGACGCTCCAATTTGGACGTGGTTGCCGTCGATGATGTCAGAGTGGACATCTCCATGGAGCGCGGTCGCTTGGCGAGCTGGACGTAGCATCCATCACCGTCGTCGCTGCCGCAAGCCCCGGTGGTGGTCAGGCCGTTCTTTAGACCTGTGTAGGGGGCGGGGCAAAGAAGATGACAGAGGATTTACTTCGCAGGCAAGTAGAGGTCCAAAACTGTGAGGAGGGGTCAGACCAATTAGGTTTTGTAACTAATCATTTAAGAAAATGTAGCCATGATGAGCCACACACACACACACACACCCCCCACAACACACACACACAACTTGTGGATAGCATTTTTAAGTCACTGCGTGCAGTTTGAAGGAAGTTGCTAAACAGCACTAACGCAACTCCTAACTAGAGTTAGCGCAATGACTGGAAGTCTATGGGTATGTGCTAGCATGCTTCCAGTCATTGTGCTAATGCTAGTTAGCATTGGCTCGCGAAAGTACCTCTAACTTTCTTAATATTGGACACAAAGACATAAAAATGGTATCCATGAATTCATCTGACTCTGACACAATGGTGAATCACCAAATGGTGGGTTATGGCTAAAGAACTAAATAATCATGATGCAGGAGAAATTGGTGTATATTTATGAAGGTTTATAGTACCGCTTTGGTACAGGCAGTGGAGGAAGGAAGCTAAAGGAAGCTATCTCTGCCAATAAGTAGTGATTGAATATAGACTAAAGGGAGCGGAGAATGGAGGAAATGCCATTTGCTGTGAAGTACATATGATTTGCAAAAAAAAAATCCTGGGTCACAGATGTATTTTAGAGGAGGCACATCACCAAAAACCTGAGTCACATCTCTCATCTGAGGGCTAATGTTCCCTCGCTTTCTCTCTTCCTCCATATCACTACACCTCTGTTTCTCTCTCCCCTCCATCCCTCCCTCTCTCATATTGGACAGACAGATGGTGAAGGTCTATGGCCACAAGCAGCAGCTGATATACTCCACATATCAGATCCTTCCGGCTACTCACTTCTATACTGACTAAAGGTTGCGTTGCTCTAACCTGCAACACATTAACATGATTGAAATGCTAATGAAATGTTCATTCTGTGTGACCACAGAAGAGAGACAGCCCAAATCCTAATAATCTGGTTCAGAATTCAAACATCTGGGAAACACTACTGGGCAGTAACTGGAAGATAAGTATTTTTCCTAGTACTCAAAGTTCATTCCAATTCAGCATTCTAACGTCTTCTTACTAACCCCTCTACTGCAAGATGTAAATAAATGTGTGAATAATTAAATAACAGTAATGAATGTCTCACCGGGGGATGATGTCTTCTGAACCATCTCAAACTGGATACCCCGGTACAGCTCTCTGGAGATGAGTCCATAGGCCACGATCATCACCACCCCCGGAACAACAAAGAGGGTAAGCAGCAACATCATGTTCCTGGGACACACACAGGAAGTGGGCTTAACAAATTGCCCTTAGACACTAATCCAAGGTAAATTGTGCCTTACCCCTCTTGAGATGGTTAAGGTTAGGATGTTTGGAGACTACTCTGATCCTAGATCTGTGCCTGAGGCCAGCTTCTTCAAGGAGCATTGAGAGAGCATAGGAGAAAAGGGCTCGCTCTCACAGGAGACTTCCAGAAAGAGGTTAGGCAGAGGAAGTCCAATAGGCATTGGGTTAGAAGGAGAAAACCAGAGATGGGTATCTTCAATTCTTCAATATCTTTGCTCTGGTCCAACCGCTGGAGACAATAATGGTTGATACCCAGTGTAGAAGACATTCCACCACAATGCTGTTATTCTATTTAGTCGTCATGGAGGACAAAATATGTGGGAACGGGTAATAGAAAAGTATTAAATATGTTCAAAGGGACATTGAGCTAGTGGATTAGGAATATAAATTGTTGGAATTAAATTAGCTCTCTGGGTAAAGCCACATGAATTATAGCCTTGATAGTCCATTGAAATATTTTAGAGGCACCATGGCTATTAGAACAATATTCCACAATCATAAGAGAGCCTGTAGCAGATTACAATAGTTATATGTGCATCCATTCTTCCTTGGAACTGTCTTTTTATCTTTTTGGTTCCTACAAGTGTTTTAACTTGCTTTTGTAACTCATTATTGAACCCTTTGGAGAGTGGAAGAGAGGGTAAAGAGAGTAAGTTTCGTGCATTTCATTTATCTCAATAATGATTTAAAATGGATGTCTGACTACAGCAGAGGAGGCTGTTGGGAGGAGCTATAGGTGGATGGGCTAATTTTAATGTCTGGAATGGTATTAATGGAATGGTATCACGCACATCAAACATATGGAAACCACACGTTTGACTCCGTTCCATAATTTCCATTCCAGTCATTACAATGAGCCCTGTGACTTAACAAGCTGTCATTTACAGGTTGGGTTGTTCTATGTCAGAGGTCCTCAGAGAGAGGGGATGGGAGATGAGGGATAAGGAGAGAGAGAGAGAGAGAGAGAGAGAGAGAGAGAGAGAGAGAGAGAGAGAGAGAGAGAGAGAGAGAGAGAGAGAGACAGAGAGAGCGAGAGACAGAGAGAGAGGAACAGAGACGGACAGAAGAAGGGACGAGCTGACGGACGAGCAGACGGACGGACAGACAGAGGGATGAGGACGCAAAGAGAGGGGGCTATAAAGAGGCGGGAGAAGAAGAGGTAGATATTAGAGAGGTACTACTGATGGAGATAGAATAGAGAGGAGCTATCACTGGTAGAGATGGAGGAGAGAGGAGATATCACTGGTGGATATAGAGGAGAGAGGAGATATAGGAGAGAGGAGGTATTACTGGTGGAGATATAGGAGAGAGGAGGTATCACTGGTGGAGATATAGGAGAGAGGAGGTATCACTGGTGGAGATATAGGAGAGAGGAGGTATCACTGGTGGAGATATAGGAGAGAGGAGGTATCACTGGTGGAGATATAGGAGAGAGTAGGTATCACTGGTGGAGAAATAGGAGAGAGGAGTTATTACTGGTGGAGATATAGGAGAGGAGGTATCACTGGTGGAGATATAGGAGAGAGGAGGTATCACTGGTGGAGATATAGGAGAGAGGAGGTATCATTGGTGAAGATATAGAAGAGGAGTTATCACTGGTGGAGATATAGGAGAGGAGTTATCACTGGTGAAGATATAGGAGAGAGGAGGTGTCACTTGTTGGAGATATAGGAGAGTGATGAGCTGCTTTGAAGGGAAAGACGTAAAGAAAAAGGAAACAAACCTATTCAGGCGTTGCTCCTCCCTCCTAGCTCTCTCTCTCATTATTACTTTCGATTTCTGGAGAACCTCAGGAGTGTGTGTGTGTGTGTGTGTGTGTGTGTGTGTGTGTGTGTGTGTGTGTGTGTGTGTGTGTGTGTGTGTGTGTGTGTGTGTGTGTGTGTGTGTGTGTCTCTATGTATGACTTGAGCGGGTGTGTGTATGTGTGTGGGTTTGCGAGTGAGTTTTTCTCACAAGAGTAAGCGTCATGGCAGTACCAACATGAAAGAATAATGACTGAGCAGCATTACAGCTACAGCCAGTGTTTTCTCGCTGGAGAAGTCTACATCAAACCTCAAGCTCGTTTTAGTGGAAAGTAACACTTTATTTTGCTGTTGCACCCATTTTAGTCATGCGTTTATATTCTAACGAGTATGCAAAAACAACACTGCTGTATCATCACTCTAATGTATAGGTGTAGACAGATTTTCTTTTGTTCGTTATCACAATTCCATCCAAACCCCCTAAAATGCAGTATTAGGACAACAGCACTAAGCACAAAGTAAGACGAGAGGAGTTAACACCCACCCACCCGTACACACACACTTCATACACAACCTCACCCCCACACACACCCACTCCCCCCACACACACACACACACAACCTCACCCCTACACACACCCACTCCCCCCACACACACACACTTCATACACAACCTCACCCCCACACACACACACTCCCCCCACACACACACACTTCATACACAACCTCACCCCCCCCCCCACACACACACACACACACACACACACACACACAGACTCACCAGGTCTGTTCCACCTCCGGATAGGGCCAGATGTGGCGACACATGCGAGTGATGGTCATGTTGTCCTTTAGGGGGACGTGCTTCAGGTGGCTGAACACGGGGTAGGGGGTCATGATCATGAAAGACAGGAGCCAGGTGGCGGCGATCACCCGGTAGGCATGGGAACGGGTCTGCCACGCCCGCGACTTCAGCGGGTTGCAGATGGCGCTGTAGCGCTCGATCGCTATGGCAACCAGGCTGAAGGTGGATATGCTCACGGATACACCTGTTGGAAAGTAAAGAAATGAGAAACGACACAAACAACACTTAAAAGTTTCAAATATGTAAAACGTTACGTAAGAGTTCCGCTAAGTTTACGTCTTGAAAGGTTCCAACTTTTCTAAAATATCAGGGATCAGATGACATGTGACCCTAACTGAAGCTTATGAATCAGAGATCAGTATGTACTGAGCACTTTTGAGTGAAGATGTGTTTTTAAGGATGTGTGAATGTGTTAGTGAAACATGAGTGGGAGACGTTGGCTAAATAGAGATGGTGTTTGACGAAATAACATCCTGAACCTCCTGATCTGATAGCCCTGATCCCCCAGACTGGAGGAGAAGGGAAATGAATCTTTGCTCTCCTCCTAATCCATATCCTCCTGCTAGCTGGGACGTGACGTGACGTAGAGTGAGTGAGTGAGTGAGTGAGTGAGTGAGTGAGTGAGTGAGTGAGTGAGTGAGTGAGTGTTCATCCATGTGCGATATTCTATGCATGTCTGTGTGCAGGTCTGCGTGGTGTCCTGTGCTGCATTATTGGGGACCATCGGG